>NC_056745.1:141711426-142011426 GCF_019279795.1 Protopterus annectens | reverse complement strand
TATTTAATTTAAAACTTTTATTTCAAATGTTATAGTACAAACACTGATAGCCATTTGCTAAGCAAACAATACAGTCCAACTATACATTTCAGTGTTTCACCAACAAATTCAGTGCCTGCTGCCCTTGAAGAATTAATTGCCTAAGTTACATTAAAAAAAAGTTGGTAACCTGGTAATATTGCAATAGGGAGTGGCTGACAAGACAGCAACAAGTTCATAGCTACTAGTAATCTCATACAAAGGAGGATACACACACAGGAGTGCAGCACCCCCCATTAAAGAGCCCCATAGTATCAGCAATCTACCTATCTGGTATTAAGTACTGAACCAACAGCCTTTTGCACCAAAGGCAAGTATGCTAACTGCTGTACTACTAACACCGATTTCAAATTCTAAAGCATGAACACTGACTGCCATTTGCTAAACAAAATAGTTGCACACTGAAAACAAACATTGCATGATCAGCAGTAAACTGCATGATCAGCAGTAAACTTCTGTTCCCTTGAAACTCACAGTTCCCTGAAAATGCACTGAAACTTAGTCTGGCAGTTGGTGTAGAGAATTCATGATCGTCTCCACTGAAACCTCAAAATCCTCAAGCAGTCTGGTAGTTTGTGTAGATGGCTAGCCTGCAATCCTTAACTAGGGCATCACACACACACACACACACACACACACACACACACACACACACACACACACACACACACACACACACACACACACACACACACACACACACACACACACACACACACCTCTTTAAACTGGACTGGCTGCAAGTTAAATACTGCACATGCAGCTTTAAACTTAAAGTTAAAGAACAGAATGGCTGCCAGTGATGATGTATTATGAGCAAGATGATATATTTCTCAAAGTGTACAATTGTCTGTAACATTTGAATGAGGAGCTTTTCTCCCCAGGCCTCCGCTGAAAACGGACCTGCATCCAGTAGGACTCTCACAGTCAACAAATGTAAATAAATATGTTTGCATTAGGTCTGCATTTGGCATGCTTCACATTAAAGAAGCACGCACAACGGAAGCAAAGTGCCAGTGTCTTTTTAAAGGAGAAGACACCGAAGAACATTTTTATTATTAATTCAAATGTATGTGGAAATTCCCTGGCCAGTGGGGCCCCCATTCAGCTGGCCAGTGGCCCTCCCAGCCACCAGGCCCTAGGAAACTGCCTAGGTTGCCTAGTGCTGAATGCAGCTCCCAGTGTGAAAGGAGTGCCGCTGAAATTTTTTTGGGTAAGATTCAGTTACTGGCTAGTAATACATTGCCTGGATGTCAGCAAAGAAGAAATTTGGAAAACCTGAAAGAAAATCAACCAGTAAAGGTGAAAAGAAAACACTGTCTTGGAAGGATTGTGTAGCTGTTCAGCAAAAAGTAGTTCAAACTTCAGCTTTCGTTCAAGAGATGGCTTCTAGTAATTTACAGGAAAATGAATTAAATGTACTCAGGCATGATTAAATAAAAATGAAACACTGAAGGAATATAGCAATTTAATTAGCCATTCAGATGAACTGATAAAAGTGCAAAAATCAGAGGGTGACATGAAGAAAAAGCTGTCTGAATATGAGGTTTCAAGAACTGTTTAAAAATAGAGTTAGAAAAGCACACAAAGAAACCCTGACATTTTATGCTGTACCAGAGAAACTGGAAGTAAAGACTGAATTAATTTTATGAAAGCACAAATAAGCAACTGGACTGGTGTTCCACTGCAGAATTTATTAACTGAAACTGCACATTGAGTGTATGCACCAAACCTAGCCATGAGAAAGCAGCCAAGACCTATATTGGTAAAGATGCAATCATACAAGCAGAATGAGTTGATCCTGACAAAATGGTGGCAGAGGGGTAAAGTATTAACAACTGGAGACAGCAGAGTATTTTTAGAAAATGATTATTCGCTGTACACCACACAGAAGAGAAGAAAATGTATTCCAGCAATCCTAGAATATTAGAGGCAGGTGTGAGATTCAAGCTACTGTACCCAGCTGTCTTCAAAGTGTTTCTTCCTGGAAGATTAAAGTTAATTTTTAATGAAGAACAGGCTAAGGAGGAAATAAAAATGTTTATCCAACAAAAACATCAGTCAGCAAGCAGAAGGGGGCTCTATTTCTCGTTCTTCTGACTGTAAAGTTTATAGAGAGACTTTGCCAGTGAAACCTTTTCCTTTGTTCCAAAAGGAATGGGTGAAAGACAGAAAAAAAGCACAGGAGTTGACTACAAGAATCAGCAGTAGTTTGGACTTGAACCAGAGTCTGGTGTTGGGAGATGGAGATGAACAGGAATACGACCAGCAACTCAAATTACTGAATAAATTGAAGACTATAAAGCATCTTGTCACAGTTGTAAAATATGGTTTTGCAAGAAAAAAGTGGCTACAAACACTGCACTTTTGTTGACTTTGTTAAACTTGTGGGTGGACTGTAAAGTATATAATCCATTTTATATAATTAATGTTTAGGAGGACACAAAGGGGGAAAACTAAGTAAAACAAACTTTGTTCTCATTTTTTGTATAACACATTTCATGATATAAAGTGCACATTATATACAGTAAAAGAGTTCTATGTAGTGTGTAGTCAGTGGTATTTTAAATGTGGAGGGAGTCTTTTCAGTGACTGTTGCATGTGTTAAAGATATTAAAGTAAATAAGTACTTTTTTAGTTGTAAGAAATACATATTTTACTGTATAACAAGACAAAAAAGACTGAACAAAAGCAAGTTTAATGTTCATATACTGTAGGTTCATAGGTATATACTAGGCTAACTATCACTAGGGCCCTTATAAGCCTAGCCATGCAACCCAAATATGACTCACAAATTTGACTTATACAGGTGGTGATTTACTGACTGCCTCTCTCCATAAGAGACATAGGAGCCAGACCAGGGGTGAATTTCTCATTACCTATACACTGGTCCAATTTACCCATAAAAAGGGATAGGGAGGAACTCTACTTCACATGGATGGGGAACCTGTTCCAGAAAATGGTAATCCCCTGAGAAACATATCTGTCTCTCGAACATGTTCTATTTTATGTTGCAAGCAAAATTTAGGTCATTTAATCTAGTGGTTCTTATACATATCCCACTACAAAATGAGAATATTGTTAAAGACCTTGGAAATTGGATCGATAACTCCCTATCCTCAGATCATTATCTAACAACAGTAGTCGAAGTCCTTCTACTTACTACAGCTAAATGCCAAAGAAATACAATCCAGTTCTAAAGTTGTCATTGTCTCCTTATATTCAACATTGATTAGGCCAAATACTGAGTTCAATGCCAGCTTTGGGATGTACCTCACTAGACATATCAAACAACCAGAAAGACCCCAGAGGTTCCTAACTAAGAGGATCACTGGCTTAAAAACCCAAACTACCAAAAAAGTTTGGCAGCATTATCTCTTTATTCAATACTGTATAGACATATGTGGGGAGAGCTATACCTTTTCTTCCATGCCTTTAGGGACCTGGTGGTCCTAGATCTCTTGCAACTCCATAAATCAAATAATCCCACAAAAACAATAACCAGGAATCTAAATTTTCATCAGCATATAAAACATGGTGGCAAGATAGGTTAATTATGTAGCACCTTCCCCACCTCTGAAACAGACTCCCACAGCACATCAAGGAGCATGATGCATTGCCTTCTTTCAAATGGGAACTGGATGAATATTCACAAATTTACCCCTTGCTTGAATGACCTAGCCTTCTTTGAAAAAGGAGGTACAGTCTAAGGATGGGCAATAGCAAGGCGTACATGGTTGCAAGACTCAGTTGCCTTGTACTTCCTACAATTCCCATGATCCCTTGCAAAGTATCATCAGAAACTGGAATCAGAATTTATACCATGCATTAAATCTTACTTCAGAAAATATTAACTTGATGAACATGGTTTACACTTTGCAAGAGAAAGCCCTGAACTTAGAATTTAGGGCCTGCAGGCTTAACCTGCACATTGTGGTGGACCTGAGCATTTAGACACTTCCAACAACTTTAAACACTTTGCATTCCATTTTTATGCAATTAGGGAAGAAGATTAATATAAAATCTTTGTCTGCTCTTTAAATCAACATTGTTCATACAGTCGGTGTCCCAAAAATAGAATACAATTATGCTGTTATTGCCAGATTCTACTCTACTTCCAACAAAACCCAGTTTACTCTGCCACTCAACAAAGGAACTTTATATATATAATCAAGTGCCTTTAAATTTTTTCAGGTTTTACCAGCTGAGACAACACAGAAAATGAGGCCCCTTAGGAAACTCAGTAATAATTATGGCAAAAAGGACATGCTTCTAGATTCATTTGCCAACAACACTCCAAGTTAATTATAAAGACATCAATTTGAAATTTTCTATACCCGATGAAGCACAGCATGGACAATCTGCTACAGAAAGTTTGCCTTACTTCCTGCTGTTGAAAGAGAATCCCACAATGGCAAATGTTATGAATCTATGTAGATTCATTATTTTCTATTACTATTATGGGGAGAAGCAGGGGGCCTCCAATATGTACTTTTTGTATTAGATACACTTAGAATGAAATCCACACAGCATAAGGACTGCAGTGCAAAACACTGCAAACCAGCCACTCCATAAAAAAATGACACTATGTAATTACACTGATAAAGAATATATCCAAAAAGGGATTTATTAGTTGAACATGTTTGGCCATATATATAGTAGACATTAGGGATTTCTTCAGAACTAAAAAACTTGCCCTCGCCAGTCCCGCCCCATCACTATTTAAATGCTTAAAAAATCATATGTCAAGTGACAAAAATAAATCACATGGCTCAACTAACATTTTAGTCATAAATATGAACAGTAAATTTAAATATGAAGTAACAAATACAGGATCAAATCAGTAAATTATGCAAGATAAAAGTAAAAATGCAATATACTACAACAGCACTCAGCTATGATAAAATACTACATACTTAGAACATTCTGCTTTAAAGTTTTGCTGTAAATGGTTTTAAAATAATCTCCACTGGGGTTCCTTCTGGGTGGAGTCTGCATGTCCTCCCTGAAGTCACATGTGTTTTCTCTGGGTGCTCTGGTTTCCTCCCACAGTCCAAAGACATGCAGTAGTGGATTTGGCACTCTAAATTGGCCATAGGTGAGTGTGTGTGCACAGTAAGTGGTGCGAATGAACTACCACCGGAAGGGTTAGCCACACGGCTTGGCTCAAGATGATTGTCACTGCGGAAGTGACACCCCAACCCTATGTGCAAAATAGGAAAAAGGGGTTGAGGATGGATGGATTCATAGATATGTGATCATTTAATGGGGGGGAGGGGCAGCATTGATCCTAAGTTGCCAAATTAGTTGTCTAAAGTCTATCTTGGTTTTGCATTCATCCCCCTGTGGATCTTTTGGTATTTTTGTCGAGTACAGAAAATTTGAAGTTGCAAGATGCTAAACATTCTAAAGTATGTAGAGTAATTACTTAGTGTCATCTGTGTTGAGTGGCAGACTACTGTATACTTGCACTCACAATAAAATAACATTTATAATTTAATATTAATGCTATAAATTATACTAAAATAAGAAGCATTTACATGTTTAAAATGGTTTACCTTCATAATGTAGACAGCCATAATGGTGAACGTGTACAACACCAAACCATTTCCGCAAAACATATACCACCGAAACCTCAAAGCCAACAAAACATCAAAAAGTCGAAATTTCCGACTGCACTACACCTACAAACAAGTGCTAACATGGGTCAAAAAGGGGGCAAGATTTTGCAGTTCGGAATATTGTCGTTCGAGGTTTTGTGAAGGGGCAGTTCAGAGTTCGCAGTAGTGGGTTCACCATTGTGGTTGTCGACATTATGGAGGTATAACATTTAAAACATATATCTGCAGATATAACTTGCCTTCAAGAAATAAACTTGCATACAGAGAAGTATGTTTTAGTGCCCAATATGTATTTCTAATTTTAAAGATGAGTTTAAAGGAGCACCATTATTATCCATACTAATGAATGTAAGGTTTTGAATACTTTTCAAGATGTGAACTCAAGAATCTTGATAGCAAATGTACAAGTAAGGAATGTTGTATTTACACTTGGTTATGTGTATGCACCTTTTCGTGATTATTCCACATTTGTACATATAATGGCTTATGGTTTTAATGCAACTTGACAGCAAGTATAGTATATTAGTTGATTTCAATACTGATGGTTTTAATCAAACAGAAATAATTTTCACAACATAATTCCTTTAACAGATTTCTGAAACTACAACTATCTTTCTGTAAAATGCTTTAAAAATTTGGATTTTAAGCATAAAAATCATACTAAGATTACTTTATTTCTGATTCTGTGCTTATATGTTCCTGACATAATACAGCCATACAAGTTATCAGATCCTGCTTTAGTTGCAATTTACATTAACTTAAAGCCCTGACAGGGAAAAGGAGGGCTCTTTATTAACAAAGTCGTCTATAAACATTTGAGATGCTAATTATTTCAACTATAAATGAATATAGGTCAAATAAGAATAACACAGGACTTCCGTTTACATATAACTTTGTATCATTAAAGCATTTATTGCTGGCATACCTTTCCATTTCACAGGCAGATGGTCTACAAAGGAGGAGTTGGGTGATTTGACAGAACAATTCCAAGTATTAAAACAATTACATGAGGTGAATCAAAATTAATATGAGCACACATACTTCAAGAGTTGCAACCTTTTGCTGCTGCTTTTAAAAACTGAGGATGGTGATGCAGGTAAATATTAATAAAGAAAGATAAATTAAAACAGAAGTACAAGCTTAATAAAAAGCAGAATTACATGGATCATATTAAGGGAAAAGTCTTTGTGGAACTAAAATTAAATTTTATTCAAGCCTTAAGTGCAGATAACAAGAATATAAATGACTTGGGGAAGAGTATTGTTTGTTGTATTTTATAATGAAATATGCAATACCATACAGGATAGAACTCAAGAACATAGTGATAATTATGTTCATTCCTATGAAATAAAACTTTCTGAACATTAAGAAAGCACACAATAAGAGAAGAATATATAAAATACATATTTTATTTTCAAGATAATAAAGCTTCTAGACCTGATCCCTTAGTCATAGGATTATACAAACAAATTGCTCATGATTTGCTTACATTTAGGGTTAAATTGAATAGATTATTAAAGCATTCTTCTAATTTAGTTGACTTGCATTTCTCTCTCTAACTAAAGTAATGCTCATTAAGAAACATGACAAAGATGGACAGGATGTTTCAAATTACAGGCCAACACCCCTGTTAAACACAGATTTTAAAATCACTACAATGTTTATTAATAAGATAATCTTCCAAAAAGTTCTAGATACAATTTTCTCTTTTCAGTTTGAATTCATCCCCAGTCATTCAATGCATATAGCTAATCAAAATTTGCAAGTGATTACAATTAATTATAAAAATAATAAGGGATAATCTCTTTAGATGCAGACATTTGTTCGTTATACACCCAAAAGGACTTTTATACAGTAAACAGAAAATAACCATTTAACCTTTTATCTTATAGTGGTTTATTTAAACCCATATTTAATCAGACATCTGTATTAGTTTACAAAACTATTTTTGTAAATGTTACTGGATAGAATTCCTGGATAACAAAAAAATCTTATGAAGTTTGGTAAAGCTATCTGCTCTCCCCAACTATTTTTTATGTCCACAAACCCAAGCTTACCATACCAGTAAATGTCCTACTTCTCACTGTACAGAAGTGATATTTTGCCAAAGATAGCCAAACATCTGTCCAGTATACCAAACCCTTTATACATTCCAAGCACAATATGTTAGGTGTATGCCCTATGTCCAGTGGGTGAGGTACACATAACATTTGTGTCTCTACTCCTAAGAACCGAGTTGCAACAGAATAGGAGAAATGCTAGAGGAAGCAACATCCACATCCAAGGAGGAGAGAAAATAATACCCATCGACCAGAAAGAGTAACTGAAGATAATGAGGGGAACAGAATATTGCAACAGTGAGAAGGAGGACACCTACTGTTAGATCTTCACAACTGTACTAGATCTTTCTTTATCACTGGTGTAGTATTCTTAACAGAAAGGAGAGTTTAAAAACTATTAGAAAGGAAGGGAGGAGGAAGACATGGAGGAATGTTCCAAAAGAAATGAATATGGCTCTGGTAAAACTTGCCCTGGTTTTAGAAATGGCATCCAAAATTGTAATGTTTAGTAAAGTGTGAACAGAAGACCAAGTATCAACTTCCAAAATTGATCCAGTATCCAGACCCTTAAAAAAAGAACCAGATGATGCAACTGTCCTGGTGGAATGTGCATAAACAGAAGAAGAAAGCTGATTTCCATGAAAAGAAGAGCAAAAACAGATAGACTTAGAAATCCAGGAGGAGATGGTTTGCTTAGACACAGTTTCCTGGTCCGGAAGGAAATAAAAAGCTGCTCAGAATTCCTGATATCCATAGTCTTACCCAGATAATATCTGAGCTGTCTATGTAGGTCCAGGCAGTAAAGAACCCTTTCTCTGGGGTTCTGAGGAGAAGGAAAAAGAAGGAAGATGAATGGGCTGATTTATGGACAAATCATTAACTACTTTAGGCATAAAGGAAGGGCTGGTATGAAAAGACACCTTGTCTTTGTGAGAAAAAAAAAAAAAGAGGAAGAAATGCCATGATAGCTTGAAGTTCAGACACACTCTTGGCCAAGGTAAGAGGTACTAGTAAAAGAATCTTCCAAGTACAGTGCTGCAAGGAACAGGAAGCAGCAGGCACAAAGGGAGACTGGGTCAGTTTCTCAAGAACAAAATTAAGGTCCCAAAATGGAGGAATAACTTTTCTTGATGGTCTGATGTGGAGGACGCCTTTCAGAAATCAACCTTGAAATCAGAATCAAAGGTAGACTGAGATGCATACACACAGAAATGGCTGACGAATGAGCTTTAACAGACAAATATGCCAAGCCAGGATTGAGAAACTCACACAAGTAAGAAAGAACCATAGGAATACCCACAGGAAAAAAGGGTTTAGGTCAAGTTTGAGACACCAAACAGAAAATCTCTGCCATTTAGCCATGGGGTGAATAGGGATATGAAGGCAAGCATCCTTCAGATCCAAGGATATCAGATAGGCCTGAGGAAGTAGAAAATAAAACAAAGTTTGAAGGGGCAATATCCTGAAGGAAGGAACCTTCAGAAAGGTGTTTAGGAAGGAGAGATCCAGAATGGGTCACCAAGAGCCCTTCTTGGTTGGAACCAGAAACATTCTGGAATAACCTGTTTCCTGCTAAGAAGGACAGACAGTCTGAATGGTTCCTTGATCTAACTGCTCCTGGATGACAAAAGGAAAATGAGGATGTTGGCAAGGCGGGGGTTGATAAAGGAGAAAGATTTCCAAACCAAAAAATAACCTTTCTAGATAATGGTTAGATCCCAAGAGTTTGAAGTGATTTGCTGCTAGACTGGAAAGGACAGAGTAACCTGAGAAACAGAAGAATCTGGCCGAGGTGGGGGGGGATGAGCATTAGACAGAACCTGGTGGATCACTGAAAGAAGGTTTCTGAGTTTTAGCCCCCTGGGTGGACCTGTCAGGAAAGGTTCTCTTAGAAGCCATTTTCCTGTAGAAGGCTGCCTTGCTTGCCCGAGAAAAAACGAAGGCTTAGAATAGTAATTCCTCTGAAATTTAGAGACAGGGAAAAGACAGATTTGTTTCAGAGCTTGCATGGTTTTGTCATTATCCTGAAGGGTTTTGAAAAGCTCAGCAGTTGCAGAGCTGGAAAGATTCTAAGTATCTAAGACAGAATCCAGTAACCTGGCTTTAATATCATCAGGAAAGTCCTGTCAGCACTGCCAAGATCATCAGTTCATTACAGAACCTGATCCAGCTGCCTTTGAAGAGGCATCAGTAGCTTTGTAAGTACACCTAAAAGAGTTACAAGCTACATGAGAGACAGAACCTAGGATAGAAATGGCTGTACATTTGGCCTCAGATTCAGGCATGTCAGCTAGAATGATCCTCAGTTGGGAATGAAGGGCCATGATGTATGTAGTCATGTGTTTGGTTATTAATGACCCTGAAAGCTAAGTAGCAGAGGTGTACACCTTTTTTCCATATCTCTCCTTAGCACTAACTATCCTTACCTGAACGCAAAAGCTTGGAGGAGGAAAAAAGTTTAGAGAGTTTGTCTGTAGCCATAATCAATGACTGCATTGTCAGAGGAGTGGGTTTTATGTAAAAATGTTTGGGCCTCTAGAACCTTATAAAACCTGTCAGGTTTCTCAGAGGCTGGAGGCTGTCAATCTTTGTGAGGATCCTTGGGCACAGGAGCCACATCTCCATTTTTTCCCCATTTTACTTCAGAGGAAGATCAGCTTTTACCAGCCCAGCTGGTTTACCTCCTTGCCTAGATTAAATAAGGGTACTAGGCACTTCTTCCCATACAAGAATTTTGGGAATCCCTCTAGGCCCTTCTGAAATAACTACCTGTGGTTCTCTCCTATACATCCTTATTGGACACAAGCACAGCCTCACCGCACAGGTGGATCAAGACAGGGGTCTGAATGGAGAGATAAGTCAGCAAGCATAGGAGTGTAGTATTGCTGAAATTGAATTAATCCTCAAGCCTTGGTGAGGACCTTCATGAGGCTGACCCAGTTTTTCACAAAATCTCACCAAGACGTCACTGATATATAGACTGTATTTTATACAGCATATATCATGAACAGAAGTAGGTCAAAAGCTAAAAAAAGAAAGCTGGGTGTACAAGACCCAGGATACAAACTGCCCAATCCTGGTAGGTGCACTGGTGCCAGAACTGGAAACAAGTGCAGAATCCTCAAAATATGGAAATATTCCTACAATAGGGCCAGGCTACACCAGGCCCACGGGAGGATGATCCCCCTGTTGTAGAAGGAAGTAGCAGTCCACAAAAATCATAAAAACTGATAGGGTGGACTATTGAGGATAAAAAAAATTATGTATTGTTACTATTGTGCAAAAAGCCCAGAATTTCCAGACACAAGATATACAAAAAGATTAAGAGAGAAATTAGAGGAAAGAAAAATACTTCCACAAGAAAAACTGTCTGAAGCTTCAAATAAAAATCTGTGTTCATTAATACAACAGATTTGTAAAAAACATTATACAGACTGAGAAACTTTGATCTGTTTGGAAAAAGAAGTATTTGAGGAAGTGCAAAAATATAAACAACAAAACCTAGAGATTTTTGAAAAGTATAAAAAAAGAAATATGGACATGGGCAAGAAAGAGAGATTTGATAAGGTGCAATATTTATGCAAAGTCGAAAGCCAAATTAATCAATACAAAAAAGGCATCCCCAAAGATATTTGAAGAGAAATACAGGCAAAGGCATCCAGATATGGAAAATTTCACAATAAAAAAGAATATCATAAAGACGGAATGCAGAAAAGAAAATTAGTAAAGTAGAAGAAAAAAATAAATAAATAAAAGTTGAAGTTATGGAATGCTGTGAAGTGAAGGATTCATTGTAGGTGGTCCAATACGGGTTACATCACAGCATGATGACACGTCCCCAAAGTAAGTAGAAACAGGAAGATCAGGAGACATATGAAGAAGAAATATGGACATGGGAAAGAAAAAGAGATTTAATATGGTGTAATATACACTGAAAGGAGAAAGCAAAACTAATCAGTACAAAAACAGCAGCACCAAAGATATCTGAAGATAAATCCAGGCAAAGGAATCTGGACATGACAAACTTTACAATACAAAAAAATAAGAAGACAAACAGGAAGACTATACTTTATTTATTTAATTTAATAACTTATGACATTTGTTTACCGGGTAGTGCCCAACTGGGCGGGGGCCCGTTTTCAGCGGAGACCAGGGGAGAAATGCTCCACAGTATTACAGAAAACATATTTTTGCAACAGAATACAATGCAGGCAATAGTACAATACAGTCAATAGAACAATACAAGCAATAGTACAAAAAACAGCAATTGCACAATACAAGTAGTGGAATAATTTCTATATAAAGCATGAAAGAAGATTAGTAGTAGAGACGTTAAAGAAATAGAAACTGAGGTTATGGAGTACCTGCGAAGTGAAGGATTCAGTACTCAGAAAGTACCATCGCAGGATAGAGCAACAGAGATCCAAAATAAGGAGAAACTAGTGGAACAGGAAGCAACTGGTCAGCTGCCATATGAAGATATTTTGGAGCCTTCTACAGGAAAGTAGTATAAAAGTTCACTTGAAGCTGTACAGCAAGGGAAGGAACAGGAAACTGTGGCAACTCTGACATAGTCAATGATGAGGAGTGATAGGCTAGTGAGTTCCCATATGACAGAGCAACGGATGACACAGGATGAAACTGAAGAGAATGTGCCACAGGAAGACGCTACAAAACTTTCTATAGAATGCTCACAGAAAAAGGAGAACAAAAATGTGTCCTCAGTTTAGAAGAAAATGAGCTAAGAGAAGTGTTGCTTGATTTAATAGAGATAGACAGACATATTAAGATCAATGAAAGACAGACTACAGAATGTCAATAAAACCCCAAAAGTTAAAAGTTTGATAAAACAAATGAACACAGTAATTATGACTGGCCATAGAGATCCATGTGATATAAATGAAGTAAACAGGATATATTACTGTGCAGTTAAATTAAAAACAGAAAATTCTACCATAAGAACACAGTGTAGTAAGGGAAAGGAAGGGAAGAAATCGAATACTATCTTGGAAGTATCAAATAGAGAAAACTATAAAGCAATTAAAAAGTACAGTTTTGTACCTACCATAAATGTAGATGTTCGAAGATCCACATTGCTGCAGTCCTTACATATGGGTAGTCCGCTGTCCTCGGTCGGTCCGAATACCAAAGTATAAGGCTGACGTCGGTCAAGGCGCTTAGAACTGACATCAGAACGTCAGGGTACAAAAGCGCATGACCGACGTCATATCCTCAGTCTTTTCTTGCCCCAGATGTCAGAAGGCCCTAAAAAGAAAGGCCAAAACCAAAAGACAGCAAAAAACCAACCAACCACCCCTGCACTAATCCTATTTACAATATTTACAATATTCACAACCCAAACCACACCACCGCCTCTAACTACAGAGGGGAAGGAGGGAGGGTAAATTGGACTGCAGCAATGTGGATCTTCGAACATCTACATTTATGGTAGGTACAAAACTGTACTATGTTCTTCATCTCACATTGCTGCAGTCCTTACATATGGGTAGAATCCCAAAGCAGAGGTAAGGGAGGATGGCAAAACTATAAAGCATTAGGAGCTGCCAAAATGCCCTGTAAAATTGCAGTGGCAAAACCAGCCCTAGATTTAGAGTAAAGTGGAAGGTGGTAATGCTTAGAGAAAGTATGCACTGAACTCCAAGTAGCTGCCTCCAAAATATCTTTAGTTGCCACCCCTTAAAAAGCTGTAGAAGTGGCAGTAGCCCTAGTGGAATGAGGCCTAATCCCAGCTGGAATCTCCTTACCATGATGGGAATAACAGAAAGCAATACAAAACCCAATCCACTTAGAAATAGTTTGTTTTGAAACAGGCTTGCCCTGAGAACCCAAAGCAAATGAAACAAATAACTGCTGAGACTGCCTGAACCCTTTAGTTCTGCTCAAATAATATCGCAACTGCCTGTGTATATCCAAAGTGTGCAAAATCTTTTCCCCTTTATTTTGGGGCTTTGCATAAAAAGTAGGCAAATGAATAGTTTGGTTTAAAGCCAAACTAGAAACCACTTTAGGCATAAAGGAAGGATTAGTACGCAAAGATACCCTATCCTTATGGAAAATTAAGAAAGGCTCAACCGCCATAAGGGCCTGTAATTCAGAAACCCTTCTACAGAGGTAATGGCCAACAAAAAGCAGTCTTCCATGATAAATATTTCAACTCGGCAGTAGCTGCAGGCTCAAAAGGTTGTAGAGTGAGTTTCTCCAACACAAAATTGAGATCCCAAGCAGGAGTAGGAGCTCTACGTGGGGTCTTATATTCTTTGCCCCTCTAAGGAATTGCTTAAACAAAGGATGAGAAAACAATGGTGGGTCACAGTCATAGTGAGCAGAAATTGCTGCAGCATGAACCTTAATAGAGGAGAAGGACAAACCTTTGTCCAGTAACTCAGTAAGATATTGAAGAGCCACACTTAAATTAGGCTTAGAAACATCAAATTCCTTTGCTGTACTCCAAAATAAAAACCTCCTCCATTTATCTGCGTACACTTTCCTTGTACTAGGCCTTCTGGCCTCCAAAATAACATTCAAAACTTGCTGTGGAAGCTGAGACCCTCCAGGGTTTAAAACAGAATATGCCAGGCTGTTAGATGTAGAGAGGAAGTTTGACATTGAGTAAATGACTGTTCTCCTGAGACAGCAGGTGTGGAATCGAAGGCAAAGGCCATGGAGGCTCCCGTACCAGACTTCTCAGTAATGGGTACCAGTGCTGTCGAGGCCAATCTGGAGCTATTAAAATCATCTTTGGCTTGTCCTGTCTGACCTTCAGGAGTACCTTTGGGAGGAGAGGCAGAGGTGGAAAGGCATACACATGAAGATTGCTCCAATTGAATGAGAGAGCATCCACTTTCCAAGCTGTGGGATGAAACCTTTTTGTGCAAAACTTTGGCAGCTGGTAGTTTAGTGGAGAAGCGAACAGATCTATGTCTGGAATTCCCCATAACTCTGTAAATTTCTGAAATACATGAGGATCCAATTTCCACTCGTGGGGATCCATAATTTGTCTGCTCAACACATCTGCTAAGGAGTTCTGTGCTCCCGGCAGAAACCTTGCCTGAAGATTTAGCTGTAAACTGAGAGCAGTCTCCCACAAAATCATTGCTTGTCTGCATAGAGGATAAGAATGCGTTCCCCCTTGCTTGTTGATGTACCACATGACAGTTGTGTTGTCTGTTAGAACCAACACCTGCCCTGGAAGAAGTAAATCCTTGAAAGCTATTAATGCAAATTGGACTGCTAACATCTCCTTCAAGTTGATATGCAGATGTTGAAGTCTGGCAGGCCACGTGTCTTGTACCCACTTTCCATTTAGATGAGCTCCCCAAGCTTTGTCTGAGGCATCTGTCGTTAGAATCTGACTCGCCTCTGGCCGGGTCACAGAGAGTCCCTTGTTTAGGTGACATTCCTGAGCCCACCACAAAAATTCCTTTTGAATGCAAGGTATTATCTGAATGACAGTGTCCATATCTTGGCAGTGCTGTGTCCATACATTTTGAGATACCATTGTAGCTTCCTCATATGCAGTTTGGCATTGGGAAGTACCAGAATACAAGATGCCATGAACCCCAAGGCTTGAAGGACTGTCCTTGCAGTCAGCCTGGACTGATGAGACAATTGATGGAAGTAAAGAAAGATTCTTTTGTTTGTCCGGGGTCAAAAGGCCATCTGGGATGCTGTATTCAGTCTCACACCCAGAAAGCACATGTCCTGAGAGGGTACTAGACTGGACTTTATTTCGTTCACAGAATACCCCAGGCATCTTAGCACTGCTATCACATACTGTAAATGATGAAGAAGTTCGTCCTTTCCTTGGGCCAGAATCAGGCAATCGTCCAAATAAGGATAGATCTGTATTCCTCTTAGCCTGAAGAAAGCTATCACTGGAGCCAGAACCTTCGTGAACACTCTGGGCACAGTAGATAAGCCAAAGGGCAATGCAGAGAACTGATAATGAGAAGTCCCAGTCCAGCAGATACTTTCTGCAACTGAGCCTGATAGGAACATGAAGGTAAGCCTCCTTGAGATCCAGAGTCACCATCCAGTGATCTTTGCCCAGCAGAGGTAAAAGCTGTTGTAACGTCAACATTTTGAACTTGGGAATGTCCAGATATGTGTTGAGGATAGATAAATCCAAGATTGGTCTCCACGTGTTCCCTTTCTTTGGTACGAGGAACAGGCGAGAATAAAATCCTAGGCCCACTTCTGGCAGAGGGACCGGTTGTATGGCCCTTATTTGAAGTAGCAGAGAAATTTGTTTGTGAGCCTCTAGTCTTTGCTGAGGAGGAACGTCCGGCATGCCTTTGAAAGGAGGCAAGGTATGGAAATAAAACTTGTAACCTCGGTGTATGATATCCAATACCCATTTGTCTTGGGTAATCAAATTCCAATTTTCCTTGAAGAGTGCCAACCTTCCTCCCAAAGGAGCTGCCAGGCAAGAAGGATCTGGCAGCTGAAAAGGTAGGTCATTGGGCCTGTTTACGAAAGGACTGGCCCCTGCCCTCACCCGAAGATTGTGCAGGTGAACTCCCTGTTCTAGGTCTGAAAGAACTCTGAGCTCTGCCCCTACCACGTCTAGATCTAACCCTAGACTGAGAATCATAAGAAGGATACGTCCACCCCTTAGCAGGCCAATTCCTACTAAACTTTGGAGGCTGCACTTGCAAAAAATCTTTAACAGCCTGCATGGACTTAGCCTTGTCTTCCATTTTCTTCAAGACTGACTCCACAGGTGAACCAAACAACACATCAGACTGTAAAGGAGCATCCAAAATCCTTGTCTTAACATGGTCAGATAAATTCTGATCCCTCAGCCATGCGTGCCTGCGAAGAACTGAACCAGTGGCAGCCACTCTAGACGAGGCCTGTACAGCATCAAAACCACATTGTAAAGAATGCTTACCCACCTGCTCTGAAACATGCACCAAATCTTGTAATTCTTTACACTCAATGCCTTCCGCCAGAGCATCCACCTTAGACTTCAATTGAGAAAGAAGATAGTTTTGATATTTCAACATATGAAACTGGCAATTCAAAGCCCTCATAGCTAGGGTAGAAGATGTATAGACTTTCTTTCCCCATCTATCCAAAGCTCTGGCCTCTTTATCTGGAGGAACCGGATTTTTACAACAGAGGCCTTGACACCCTTAGGTCCCTGACTAACAGTTTCTGGGTCCGCCCTAGGACTCTTATAAAGATATTTATGAGCCTCAGGCACCCTGTAATACCTATCCGGTTTAACAGGAGCAGGAGGCAGAGAATCAGGATTAAGTGAAGCCTCTGCAAACACATCCTCCACAACATCCAGAACAGGAGGTATAGCCAAGGGCCTATGCTGGGGTAAAAGGAAAATTCCCTAAGCCTTTTCCTGGAATCAGAGAAGTCCTGACCTTCCCACTTAAAATGTTCCCTCATGGAATGAAGAGTCTCTGAAAAGAAAAATCCTCTGGAGGAGAAGCAGAAGGAGTGAATCATCTGCATCAGAATCAGAATAAGGAGAGTACTCCTGCAAGTCTTCAGCCGAAGACTCAGAAACATCCGAAGCCTGCTCAAAACTCCCCAACTCTGGCTCCACCCTAGGCCTCTTATCAGGAGGGGGCAAAGAACCTCTAATCAGAGTAATCAAATCTTCTGCCATTTTAAGCATGTGCTTCTTGGGCACAGACCCTGCTGCACTAGGAGAGACCCCAACAGAAGCTAAACCTGGCCTGCCTCTGGGAGAAGCCTTGGAAACAGAAGGAGAGGGCCTAACCACCCTAGGAAGGGAGGGAGTACAGTAACCTGGGAAGCCCCTTCAGCCTGACCTGCCTCCTGAGAGGCCACATCCTGCAATATCAAAGTCTCCCCCTGGGACTCCAGAGAAGCCTCCGTCGGAACCACCGGTTCCACTGGCGCCTCTAAAGAACCGCCGTCCGGGCGGACGACTCTTCTTGCCTGGGTTTAACTGCTTTGTCTTTGCGCTTCTTCGAAGCGGGCCGGAGAATCCGGCGGCATATTATAATTGCACCGCTTCCGAAGACCAGCCTAGCACAACCTAACCTTCGCTTAATAGTGCGCTTATTGAATCTAGCACAAAAGTGACACCCAACAACGTCGTGCTCAGGCCCCAAACAAGGAATACACAAAGAATGATAATCCCTATGCGGTATCTGTTTCCCACAAGAAATACAGTTATTCACTTTTTCTGACATCCGGTAAAACACTGAGGCAAGAAAAAACCAAAATATTCCCCAACGGGGTACTTAGCCAACTTTGATTCAGTCTGAAACTCCGAACTCGAAAAATTTCAGAACGCCGAACGGCACTTGCAACGCTGCTTCTGCATCGGACCATGCGGCAAAAAAGACTGAGGATATGACGTCGGTCATGCGCTTTTGTACCCTGACGTTCTGATGTCAGTTCTAAGCGCCTTGACCGACGTCAGCCTTATACTTTGGTATTCGGGCCGACCGAGGACAGCGGACTACCCATATGTAAGGACTGCAGCAATGTGAGATGAAGAACATCAAGAAGTGTCACTGTTAGAAGAGTATAGACGAGGGAATAGATCAACAGAAATATTCAGAAAGCTAAACATGATAAAAGTAATGTGCAGCATTATAACTGATCAGGATTTATCATGCACAATCGCAAGTAAACTAAAAATATCAGCACAGGCAGAAAAACCTAAAAGATACACAGATAAATATAACGGAAAAGAACAAAATAAGCAATTTATTAATGACCCAAATTAGTTGTATTGAGAACTGGGAAACAAGGTAAAAGAAACTGAAAGACCTCCAAAATACAGAAGAAATAGATACATTTTGGAGAAGTATTTATGAAGATCCTGTGGAACATAACGATGCTAAATGGATAAAAGAAGTAAAGGAAAGAATAAGAAGTTTAAAGGCACAGGATATGAAATGAGATGAAGTAACAACCAGCGAGATTGGAACAAAGTTAACAAAAGCATCTAATTGGAAAACTCCAGGCCCAGATACAGTATCTAACTTTTGGTTAAAACATCTTTTCATGAAGATTTAGCCATGAGTAAGAACTATTTATATGCACACCCCGAACAGACACCAACCTGGCTAACAGGAAAAATAATGCTCCTACTTAAGAGTGAACCTGCAAGCTACCCTAAAAATTATAGACCAATAACTTGCCTTCCGACGACTTATAAACTATAAATTGGAATTGATGCTGACAGAGTTTATAATCATTTAGAAGAAATTTCAATTATGGCAACAGAACAAAAGAGCAATAAAAGAAAGTCATATGGATCAAAGGATCATTCATAGTGGAGAACTGTAAAAAGGGGAAGAAGCTTAAGTATGGCATGGATTGACTACAAGACAGCATTTGATAGTATCCCACATTCACGGATAAAAGAGTGCTTAAAAATGTGTAAAATATACCCTACACTAATAAACCACATTACAGTGACCATTAAACAGTGGCAAACCACTTTGCAGTTAAGCCATGATAAAGGACAAATTATTATTCCAGGGATAAAAATCCAAAGGGGGATATTCCAGGGTGACTCTGTCACCGTTGCTCTTTTGCTTTGCCCTTAACCCATTAAGCTGTCTGCTTAGCAGATTAGGTCGTGGTTATAATTTGGCTCCCAGAAAACAACAAAGTGTAAAAACTTCTCACCATCTCTTTTTCGGTGATTTAAAACTGTATAGCTCATCAGATGAGGAACTGAAAGCACAACTGTAAGTAGTCAAAACTATTCTAGATTATATAAAAATGTCATTTGGTGTTGTTAACTGTGCAAAAGCAACCTTTAAAACAGGAAAGCTGCAGCACCAAGAAAACATCAGTTTGGGACAAGAATGTGAAATAAAAGAACTTGAGCAACAGGGAGTGTATAAATATTTGGAAACTGGTGATGAATCAACAATAAAACATGAACAAATGCGAATAAAACTTAGTAAGGAATACTTTAGAAGACTTAAATTAATCCTGGAAATGGTGCTGACATCTAGCAATAAAATTCAAGCTGTAAACCAATTTGCTTTTCCTGTCCTCACTTACAGTTTTGGAATGACTGACTGACCCCAAAAGGTGATGGACAGATTAGACAGGAAAACAAGAAGGATGCTTCATCCTCATAAAATGATTTATAAAGATCAGTGCATGCCAAGATTATATATTTCCTGTTCCAAAGCCTACTTGAACTGAATTACATGTACAGAGCTGCAATCATGCAAATGCATATATATCTGATGATCTCACAGGACCCAAATATAGTGAAAGTTTTGAAACGTGAGGAGAATAAATTTAAGATGGCTTCCCTTCTTGGTCTAGCAGAGGCATATCGGCGTCAAGCGGGAATGGAAATCAAACCAGAAGTAGATAAAAAATCAGCCAGCAACTAAATGTGCCAAAAAAAAAAATGAAAGAATATAAGGTGAAGGATCAAATAAGAAGGCAAGAAATGTGGAAAATGCATAAATATAGTTGCAAGTATAGAAAATTGGAAGAACCTTATGCTGATCAGAATCGAATGCAGAAATGGTTAAGGAAAGGCGAATTCAAGTCAGAAGATGAAAGGTTAGTAGTGACGGCCCAAGAGAGTGGGCTATGTACACGTTGGTTTACAAAATCGATTGAACATGTGGGATAAAAGACAAATGTAGGTTTTGTAAAACAGAATGGGAAATAGTCGCACACCTTGCTGCTAGTTGTGATATACTAATGGCAGAAGGACTGTATACTGAAAGGCATAATAATGTGGTAAGATTGTTACAATGGGGATTATGCAAACATTATAATGCTGAAGTAGTGGAAAAACACTGGAAACATGAGCCACAAAGCATCATACAAAATGATTAAATATACATCACATGGGATCACCCATTGTCAACAGTTCAAAAGATAGATGCAAGAAAACAAGATATAGTGGTCCATGAAAAGAAGACAAAAGTAGCATTGATCACTGAAATCGCTACACACAGTGACTACAGTGTCTCATGTACAGCGAGAAGCAAATTAAAAAAATATCAGAATTTGCAGGCACAAACGAGAGCAATGTGGAAATAAGATTCCCAGACAGTTGTAATAGTAGTAGGAGCAATGGGTCTTATAAAAAAAAAAATTTACAATCATATTTAGATACGTTACAAATACATGTAACTCCGTACGAATTGCAGAAGGAGTCATTACTGGACACATTGTGGGTGCAGAAAAGAGCCCTTCTGGCTGACAAAAGATTGAAACAATACTAATTTCATGAACTTTAATCATACTTTGACTTAGGAATGGGGTCCATTCCCATCATGGTATTAGAAAGCCAAAAGATCTGGAGAAATTAAAAAGTGAGAAGACATGTTAGTAGGCAGCCTCGTGTCAGGGTTGCAGCAGAGACTCCAGATGTTCCTCGAATTCTTCATCCAGCCCAACGGTGACATCCAGAGTGGCTGAAAAGCAGTAGAATAAAAATGCGTTTTGTTGACCTTCTTTTTAAATGGAGGCTGAACATTAGGATAGGCAAATTCTGCCATGGTACACTGAGCTAACAATTTCAAGGGCAGGTTCTCTAAATACATAGAGAGAGAAGAAAGATGACCTGGGACAGTGTTAGGGATAAACGCCTGACGGAGCACACACTTCATATGTGATTAGCACTCAAACAAAAAAAAAAAAGGCACTGTTTGAGCCTATCTTTATGGGGAATTTGCCTCCAACACTCACATTTTCCTTTCCTGGATGATATGTAAAACACAATGGCAAAGGAAGACAACAAAGGAAGTAACCCCAACAAGACACTTGTTTTTATAAGGATCAGTAACAGAACCAACATGGTGAACAACTTCCAACCTAAATTCAAGATAGTGTTTGGACTGGCAGCAAAGAAGTTCTGAGGAGTAGACATGCATATGTTACATATGTACCTCATGCAGTGGATGTAAGGCATACACCTGATGTATGGTGCCTGGAAGGTATAAAGGCTTTGGTATGCTGGCAGAAGGTTCAGCTATCCTCTGCAGGATATCCCTTCTGTAAACAATACTACAACAGTGATAAGAAAGGACATCAACTATCCTTTTACAATGTTTAATGGAATCTGCTGCTGTAGTACTTATTCATTAAATTTTCCAGAGTTGGTAGATATGTCCAGCCAGATTCCAATACACAGGAAGGGTTCAGTGTTATCAAGGTTAATTAATCTTGGCTCCAGGATCAAACTTGTTAGGAATGTATTTGTGAATCTGGAATGAATGTCAAAGAAAACAATTTTGTTTTAAAACAGTTAATATTGATAGCTTATTCCCTTAAACCTACTGCAAATATGACAAAGTTCCTTCCCTTGTGACATGCATAAAAGACTGGAAGTAGCATGTAAAAAAGCCATTTAATTGGCATATATAACGGCAGATACCAGAAAGATCCAAAGATATTAGACAAAAAGAAAGGAAAAAATATGGTACCATTGCAAAATCATGGATTACCCCAGTTTCAGCAAAGCAACATGTTCGGTGAATAGTTTCGGACACAACAACACTGAGTCTGATCCAATGAAATTTTTAAGAACAGACACAAACATCTTTTAAGATACCATCACGTCAGATGCTGTAGAATGGCATGGTACAAATGACTTAGTGTTAGGTCTGAGTGTGTATCTACAAGACAGTGGCATCTATACCTTAAGAACAATCATAGCCTTTGTCCCACCTCTAAATATAATCTGTCAATAAGACAGAATTCCATTAAACAGTTTAAACATTTTATCTGATTATACTATCACACTTACATATACACCTTTATTCATATTAGCTCAAAATATTGTAATTTAAGACATTTAGAGGGTCAGACTTAAGCTGCATATACTGCACATTTCTGTGCACCTTCCTGTCTCTAAACAACTTTCAACAACACATATTCTAAACAAAACATCATACATGTCAGGAAAACAAATGTAGCATTAATGTCACAAACAAAGAGCATCAAAGTGTGACATTAAAATTATGCTTGGATAAATAATAGATTTGTATGCACTTGCCATATCAGATGGTCTTTTCTAAGAGGGTCCTCTGCAGTGTATGGAAATAGACTAATTTTGTCATATTGTTTGAATACTCTCCTTGAGGGGTCTTGCAGCTGGGCTCGTCTTCTCCACCAGTAAGGATTCACCATGTCTTTTAGGACATGTCTATGCCTAGGGATGGAAATTAACCCATGTGCTATACAATGCATACAATGATGTAACATCAGCTACGTAAGTGCACCCATCCGAACCATCTAACAGTTTGCCCCCCACTTGTCACCAGCAAGCAGCATTTGCAAATCAATAACAATAATAAGAATTTGGAATCTCCATTGCTAACAAGTGATACACAAGTATATACTTACCTGATTTATAGAGATTCAAACAGCCAAAGGAAATCAGAAGAAATGACCACCCACCTGGGAATGGAGAGAAAGTATTCCTGACCTATAAATGAGAACCCCTTTTATAGACTGACTAGAATGGTAAGAATGTATCTAATATCAAGGACACTCTTACCTGTCCTATGGCTCGGTTAATTCGCAAGCAGTAAAAAGTACAGTTGTGTACACTTACCATAAATGTAGATGTTCGAGTGTTTCACTGTTGCAGTCATTACATCTGGGTAATCTGCTGGCAGGTTGCCCTCAGTCGGCCTGATTAACAAAGTCTTGGGTCCTGCGTCGGTTGCTGTCACTTCTTCCATGATGTCAGGGGTATAAAACATGCAGCCAACGCCATTACATCAGTTTTACTTGCTCCAGATGTCAGGTGCCCCCCAAATGGGGAGCAAATAAAATTAAAAACAAAAAAAAAATACCTCCAATCCCAAAAGCAAATACACCAAAAGGGCTTTTAAGCATAGTGAAAGAAAGTAGAGGTATAAGTCAGAGAAAAATAGGGGGATGGAGAGAGGGTAACCAGGACTGCAACAGTGAATACACTTGAACATCTACATTTATGGTAAGTGCACACAACTGTACTATTTTCTTCGTGTTTCACTGTTGCAGTGATTACATTTGGGTAGATTCCCAAAGCTATGGTTGGTTGGAGGGAATTGTACAGCATTAGGACCAGCTATAAGGCCCTGCAGGACAGCAGTGGCAAAACCAGCTCTGGATTTAGAGAAGAAAGGTAAATGGTAATGCTTGGTTGAATGTATGAACTGATCTCCAGGTAGCAGCTTCTAGAATGTCCCTGGTAGGAACACCTCTGAGAAAGGCTGTAGAAGTAGATGCAGCCCTGGTGGAATGAGATCTGATCTGCTGGGGGGTAGTTTTACCATGGTGCATATAGCAGAAACTAATACAATGGCTTATCCATTTGGAAATAGTCTGCTTTGAAATAGCCTTTCCCTCTGCCCCTGCAGGAAATGCCACCAGTAGTTGTTCAGATTTTCTTTGAGATTTTGTCCTGTTTAAGTAAAATCTAAGTTGTCTGTGTACATCCAATGAATGCAGAATCCTCTCCCCCTTGTTCTGTGGATTGGGAAAGAAAGTTGGCAAATGAATGGTCTGATTAAGAGCCACACTGGATACTACCTTAGGCATGAAGGATGGATTGGTCCTGAGAGATACCCTGTCCACATGAAAAACGATGAAAGGCTCCACTGCCATAAGAGCCTGTAATTCGGAAATCCTTCTAACTGAAGTGACTGCTAAAAGGAAAGCTGTTTTCCAGGAGAGAAATTTTAAGTCTGCAGTAGCAGCTGGCTCGAAAGGAGGGAGAGTGAGTTTTTCCAATACAAAATTGAGGTCCCAGGCAGGGGTTGGAGCTCTCCTGGGTGGTCTTAAGTTTTTGGACCCTCTGAGATACTGCTTTAGCAGAGGATGAGAGAAGAGGAGAGGTTCTGTGTTGTAATGAGCTGAAATGGCTGAGGCATGGATTTTTATGGAAGAAAAGGACAGGCCCTTGTGAAGCATCTCAGTTAAGTATTGTAAATTCTGAGGAATATTGGGCACTGCTGTGCTTATTCCTTGTGATTGATTCCAGGCACAGAATCTTTTCCATTTGTCAGCATAAGATTTTCTAGTACTAGGCCTTCTTGCCTCCAAAATGACATTCATCACAGGTTTGCTGAAGGTTGCTAAGGGTGAATTTAGGTGATTAGCCACACTGTAAGATTCAAAGTTTGGAGCTGAGTGTGCAGAATTTGGTTGTTCTGCTGAGACAGTAAGTAAGGTGTCTGAGGCAGGTGCCATGGTGGAAGGTGTGACACATTGCGCAGAGTGGGTACCAGTGTTGGCGAAGCCAGTCTGGAGCAATCAAAATCATTTTTGGTTTGTCCTGTTTGACTTTTAGTAGAACTTTGGAGAGCAGAGGCAGAGGGGGAAAGGCATAGACTGATAGGTTTTTCCAGCTGAAGGATAGAGCATCCACTTTCCAGTCTTTTTTGTGATGATTTCTTGTGCAGAATTTGTCCAACTGATAGTTCTGGGGTGAGGCAAAAAGATCTATGTCTGGACTCCCCCATTTGCATGTCAACATGTTGAAAATCCATGCTTCCAGTTTCCATTTGTGTGGATCCATGAGATTTCTGCTTAGTTTGTCTTGCCAGAGTATTCAGCTTTCCTGGCAGGAATTGAGCTTGTAATTGTATTTGATAGGTCAAGGCCGTGTTCCACAATGCAATGGCTAGTCTGCAAAGGGGGTAGGAGTGTGTACCCCCCTGCTTGTTTATGTACCACATAACCGTGGTGTTGTCTGTCTTTATCATTAATTGTCCTGGATGAAGATAGTCCTTGAAGGCTGTCAGTGCATTCTGTACAGCTAGCATTTCTTTTTGATTGATATGAAGGCGCATTTGATTTGGGCTCCATTTGCCCTGAATGCACTTCCCTGCCAGATGAGCCCCCAAGCATAGCCTGATGCGTCTGTAGTTAGGGTTTGGGCGGCAGGGGGTGGAGTGAATGGCAGTCCCTTGTTTTGGTGGCAGGCCTCTGCCCACCATAGAAACTCTAGTTGCAGGCAAGGTATGATAGGAATCATTGTTTCCAGACTGTGACAATGTTGACTCCATAAACTTTTTAAGTACCACTGAAGTTTCCTCATATGCAGTCTTGAATATGGAATTAGAAAAATGCAGGAGGCCATGAACCCCAAGGCTTGCAGAATTTGTCTTGCAGATAGGGTTTTTGTGGCCACCTGTTTGAAGTAAGTCACCAAATGAATTTGCTTTTCTGGCGTAAGGAAAGCCATCTGGGCGGTTGTATTCAAGCTTGGACCCAGGAATGTAATTTTTTGAAAGGGTACCAGTTGTGATTTCTTTTTGTTTATAGTGTACCCTAGACAAGTTAGAACCCTTTTTAAAAACGCCAGATGTTTTAGAAGAATGTCCCTGTTTTTTGCCTGAATTAGACAATCGTCCAGGTATGGATATATTTGAATATTTCTTTGCCTGCAAAATGCAATTACTGGAGCCAGGCACTTTGTGAAGACCCTGGGCACAGTAGATAAGCCAAAGGGCAGTGCAGAGAACTGGTAATGCAAGTAGCCTGCTTTGAAGTGGAGGTATCTTCTGCAAGATTCCCTGACTGGGATATGCAGGTTAGCCTCTAAGTCTAGAGTTGCCAACCAGGCATTTTTGCATAGCATAGGAAGTAAATGTTGAAGAGTCAGCATCTTGAATTTTGGAATGTCCAGAAATGTGTTTAGAGTAGATAAGTCCAGAATTGGACGCCATGATTTGTCTTTTCTGGGTACCTGGAAAAGTCTTGAATAGAAACCTTGTCCCTTTTCCTCCTCTAGTACTGGTTGAATAGCCCCCATTTTCATGAGGGACAGTACTTGTTTCTGGGCCTCTGCCCACTGATTTGGGGGCAGGTCTTGCCATCCGTTTGGGATTGGGAACGTGTGGAAATGAAATCTGTATCCCTGGGATACCATATTTAAAACCCATATGTCCTGGGTTATAAGTTGCTAGTTTGTTGCATGAAGTGCCAGTTTTCCCCCCAAAGGAATTGCTAAAAGATAAGTGCTTGGTAAGTGTACAGGGAAGTCATTGTGACTGCTTACCATAGGGAGGTGTCTTGTTGTTTCCAGATTTGGAGGAAGAGGCACCCCATTGTTTTGTTCTAAAAGTCCCTTGTGACCAAAACCTGGAGCCTTTGGAATGTCTGGGTTTGACTTGAATGGCTCTCGAAGGAACTGGAAAGGAACAGTTCTTAGTAGGCCAGTGCCTACTAAATCTTGGAGGTTGCACTTGTAAGAAATCTTTCACAGTTTGCATAGATTTAGCTTTATCTTCCATTTTTTTAAAACTTCTTTAGCCTTATTACCAAAGAGACGGTCCTGTTGTAAAGGAGCATCCAACAATTTTGCTTTAACATGATCAGGCAGAGTTTGCTCTTTGAGCCAAGCATGCCTTCTTAGCACAGACCCAGTTACAGCAGCTCTGCAAGAGGCCTTCAAAGAATCAAAACCACATTGCAAAGTATGTTTTCCAACTTACTTGTTCAGCTGAATGCAATAGATCCTGTAAATCTTTATTTTCCACACAGTCAGAAATGAACATCATTTTCTGTTTAAGCAGTCCCATGATATGCTGTTGATATTTAAGCATATGAAATTGACAGTTTAAAGCCCTGATTGCCAAGGTTGCAGAAGTGTAAACCCTCTTAACCCCATCTATGCAGCGCCCTGGAATCTCTATCAGAAGGGGTAGGATTTTTAGCAGTAGAAGCCTTAATGCCCTTGGGACCCTGAGAAATGGTTTCAGGATCTGCAATAGGATTTTTGAAAAGGAATTTGTGGGAGTCAGGAACCCTGTAGTAACTGTCTGGCTTACAAGGAGCCGGAGGCAGAGAATCAGGAGCCATACTAGATTCTGAAAAAACATCATCAACAATGTCTAGAACAGGAGGTATAGCCAAAGGCCTATGCTGAGGAAGAAGAAGAAAATCCCCAAGTCTCTTTTTAGATTCAGAGAAATCCTGACTTTCCCAGTGAAAATGTTCCCTTAAGGTATGTAAAGTTTCCCCAAAAGAAAAATCCTCAGTGGAAGAAGCAGAAGGAATGGAATCTTCTGCATCAGAGTCCTCATAAGTAGGTATAGACAATTCCTGTTCAATAGAAGAGTCAGAAGAAATAGAATCCTGTTCAGAAGATTCATAATCAGTCTTGCCTAGGCCTCTTAGAAGGGGGGGGGGGGTTGGCTACCCCTGATCAGAGTAATTAAATCTTCAGCCATTTTGATCATTTGTTTTTAGGTATAGGGGCCTGCACATGTGGCCCACGTGTAGTTTTTTAGGCATAGGTCTAGATTTTGGCCTTAGATTTGAAGATGGCGTCAGTCTAATATACAAATCTGTAGGCCTGAAAACACCCACAGAAGCCGGTGCCTGCACAGCGGCTCCGGACCCATCTAAGGTAGAGACATCTGCGGGTTCCATAATTGAAGCATCTTGCGGCATACCGGACTCCGAATGGGTTTCAGTAGAGGCCTGCTCAGAATTAGCGGGTATCAGGGGCTGCGAAAGCACCTCACTGAGTACTGGCGAACTGGCGACTGGCTTAGGAGAAGCGTCATCAGTTTTGGACCTCAATGGCCTGTCTCTATCTTTTTCTTTGTGTTTTTTTAGGTATTCCGGTAGTCGGGCTGCTAACCAACGACATTTCTGGATAATTAAAGAGTGAGCAAAAATGTACCGACGTTTAATAGTGTGTTGATTAAATTTAGCACAAAACCAACAGCAAGGTACATTGTGGTCAGGGCCTAGGCAAGGAATACAGTACAAATGAAAATCCTTATGAGGTATTTGCTTCCCACAAGTAATGCAATTATTAACTTTTACTGACATCGGTAAGGAGCAAGAAAAAGTTTCCCCCATGGGGTACTTAGCTTTTTAGTTGAAGACTTCAGTTCTGAAACTCAAAAATGAAAATTTCGGGAGTCGGTCGACCGGCACTTGCAAACTGCTTCTGCTTTGGGCACTGTGTGGCAAGAAAGACTGATGCAATGGTGTCGGCTGCATGTTTTATATCCCTGATGACCTGATGTCATGGAAGAAGGGACAGCAACTGACGCAGGACCCAAGACTTTGTTAATCAGGCCGACTGAGGGCAACCTGCCAGCAGATTATCCAAATGTAATGGCTGCAACAGTGAAACACAAAGAACATCCTCTTGTGTAGAAGAAACCAGAGAAATATGCCAGACCAGTATAAAAGCTGAATAATGAGGAACACCAAATTAAAAAGAACCCTGACTCAAAGGGCTCACTGTTACAGGAAAGGAGAATTGTAAACTATGGGGCAGAAGTGGCCCAACCAGCTAGAAGCAGCTCAGGTAAAAATAAAGGCATATGCCGTTAGAGGAGAGCATATGAGTACAGCTAGGCAGAACAGCCAATGACAGAGAAAGACTAGACCTCTGCAAGAATAAAGAGGATTGAAAATCCAGGACTCCACTGGCATCTAGGGTAAGACTGAATGTCCAATTCAAAACTGGTTATCTTTTGCAGAGCACAATCTAAAGATGAAGCAGTACTCTTTAGTCTCAGGACCCCCCACCCCCCCAATTCTTCCAGTTTCCAAACCGAAAGGTAACACAGGGACTAAGACCCCTTCCCAAAAAGAACTGGGCAGCGAAATGGAATCTGCAGGAGAGCAGATGGGACCCCTCTGTTGGTCTCGCAGCATCAAGATACCTTGCCCTTTAGTCACATGGCCAGGGATTCAATGACTAACTTGCACACGCATGTATACACACACACACACACACACACACACACACACACACACACACACACACATATATACCAGTATAGCCAGAAGTTCAAGAACCCTGAAGGAGGCACACTACACAAGAAATGCAAGGCAGCCCTACACAAGTGGAGTTGCTGAGCAACTGTTGCTAAGTTCACATCTTGCCAAATCCCTCAAATGAAACTGGGTCTTCGCCACAACTGTTTAGAATTTCCCAACACCCACAGACAGCTGACTCAGCAGGTACTGCAATTCACATAGTGAATTCTCCATTGTGAATCCAGGCAGAACCTTCTAGCAGCTCCCAACTCCTCCAGCCAGAACCTAGTAGGAGGCTAATGGGGCCCTGAAGACCACAGCCCCAGCTAAGAGGCATAATAAAGCCAAATCCAGTACAACATAGCCTATAGGAGGGAACATGCTGATCAGGACCCCCCTTGGGTTGCAAAGCCAACAGCAGCAACCAAGATCTATCCTGCCAGCGTGCAACAGGCTGGAAGACTTCAATTACATCACTGAAGAAACATGGATCATGTAGTCACAAAAATGACAACCTCCTATAAGGAGGAGCATGACCTCCCCACCCTAGATGCTGCTACACCAAACAGAAGTGCATGCACAGAAACAGACAGGATTATTCTCCCAGATCCAATTAACTCAGGGATCCAGTCCACAACCACCATTTCAAGGGGCCTGTCCTTCCCCACCAGGGATGAAGACTGGGAGCAGCAGTAAGGAGGAGGTTTGCCCAGAGACTTCCCTTCACCAGAATGAGAAATGTAGCCTAGACTGTCCTGAGTTGCGAAAGTCCCAGGAAGGGCAAGCTCCAAGACAAGAAATGGGACAAAAATAAACTCATCTAGAGAGCCCTAAAACAGATCCTACTGATTGTGAATGGGTATAACCTGCCTAGTAGACTCCCTGACAGGGGATCCTGCATCTGTCCAGGAAGTTTCAAGGAGAGGCACAAACAAGCAACCAGTTTGTACTAGATGAGGTCAAAACAGGGATGATGCCTACCAGAGCAGGGAGGATGAGTAGCCTCCAAAGACCTTCCATGAATCTCCATCCACCTGCAACACAAACAGGAAAGCACTCCAAGAAAGGGCAACAACCTGCACAAAAGGGCAGAACAGCCAGATGCTGCAGCTTTCTCAAAGGAAGGAAAGCATGGAACCAACCTGCTTAAAACAGGAGAGGGGAGGGGGAAGAATATAGTATAGCCATTCTAAAGATGTAAATTGTTCCCTTTTATGAAAAGATCCCTTTGTTTTATTAATGCTGATCCCTTGCCATCTCTTCTTTGTGCGATGTGGTCATTCTGAATTGTGTTTTCCATATATATTTGTTTAGAAGGCTGAGGTTCAGTATGGGCCTGAGGTTGTGATTTTTCTTCATAACAAAAAAGAATCTTGAATAAAACCCTGACTCTCTCTGGTTTGGTGGGACCTTTTCTGATGGCTCTTTTGGAGAGCAAATATGCTCTTGCTTTGACTGTCACCTTGGGAAATCTGGCAGAGGCTGTCTCAGGTTTGATGTCATCATTAAAAATGGTACTGAATATCCCCTGGATACAATCATTTTTACTGATTTGTCCTGCTGCTGGATAAAGGAACCCTGACTGCCATTAGAGGGGAAAAGTTGGGCAAACCTTCAGAGACATTGCAGATGTCTGTCTGAGAAGGACCCATGATATCCCTAGCATTGCAGATATACTATGTCTCTAGGTTTGTAGCCATTAAAGGGGCAGGGTCACCTCCACCCCTGTCAGAAGATGGTTCATAGCTGTTTACTAGGTTAATGACCACAAGGGCCTTTTAAGCCTAGCCATGCATCCCAAATCTCTGACAAGTTCTGATACCCTTGATAAGTGTAAGCATGGGCCTGGGAGTTGAACAATTTACAGGTTACCTATGTCACGTAGAGACGTAGAGACTCAGGTGCTAAAATCAGGGATGAATTTCTGGTTTCCCATCCAATTGTCCAAATTTTACTTGAATTGGGTTAGGGAGAAACTCTGCTTCACATGGATAGGGAACCTGTTCCATAAACGGGGTAGTCTCTGGGATACATAACTATATCTTCAACAGGTCCTATTTTATATCACAGGCAAGGTTTAAGTCTTTAGAATGGGTAATTCTGGTGCTGTTTGTTTTGTGGATATGCAGAAGGTCCATCAGCGTGGGGTCTGACAATGCCCTGTATGCCAGGCATAGATCTCCCCTCAAAAGCCTGTAGGAGACAGAATACAGGGATAGGGGCTTGAGGCAGTCTGTATAGGACATTTTACTTATGTCCTGTATTCTTTCAGTGAGGAACCTCTGTGGACATTCCAACTGTTGGTTATGCCTGCTTTAAGTACATACCAAAGAGGGCATTGTACTCGATGACAGATCTGATGAATGCCGAATACAGTGGAGCAATGGGTCTATATTATGTCAGCGAAACAGCATTACAACAAATGCCATTTCACTGACACATATAGGCCAAACTCCAAAAAGAGCAAAAGCTCAGATCAGTGATTTTTTTCCCAGGGAAAAAAATTGCTTGGTCTGAGCAGTGACATTGCCCTTTACCCCACTGTAGTGTGATCTCGGAGTTGGTATATTCAGTTAGGGAGGGTGTGGGGGGCACAGCCCCCCCACTTTGTAAAGTTTTAAGTATTATGCTGTCTTTTGTTGGGTCTACCGATTTTTTCCCAGGGAAAAAAAATCAGTGACCTAGGGTATCACTCTTTTAGGAGTTCAGCGTATGTGTGTCACTGACATAATATAGACCCTGGAGCAATGACTTCCTTGGACTTGGATGTCATACCTTTGTTTATAAGTTGCAACATAGAATGATTTCCTCACCACTGTAGACATGTGATGGTCAAAGGCTAGATTACTATCTATGGGTGTCCCTAAGTCCCTAACTACTTGGTCAACTCTAAGGGCGTGTCTTGTCAATATAATAGTTACCAGGGATGGACGACTTCCCAAAGGATACTATTATGCATTTTTAGGCATTTAGCTTTAGTCCATAGCTCTGACACCAGTTGTTTGTCTGTGTTAGCCCCTCCTAGAGAACATTTGTGTCAGTGTGAGATTCAATGACAGCTCCTAATTTGCAATCATCTGCAAATTTAGTCAGTCAGAGACCATTGACATTGGCCTTGACTTCTGAGAAGTAAATGCCAAAAAGGAGCAGTCCAAGGACTGATCCCTGAGGGACTCCACTTGTGAGTGGCCTCTTTGTAGAGGTGGACTCCTCAATTCTCACTTCCTGCGTCCTGTCTGTGAGCCAACTGGTTATCCACCAGGTGACATACTGGTTTGTACCTAACCTCTTGAGTTTGACAATGCCCGAGTAGGGTACTGTGTCAAATGCCTTGGCCAGGTCAAGGTAGGCTGTAAGAAGAATTTTGACCTCATGCATTGCTTTGGTGACCTTCTCAAAGAAGTCAACCAGGATGAGTAGGCATGATCTACCCTTGACAAAACCAAACTGGGTTGGGTTCAGTGTTTGGAGGTTTACTACATCTCTATTGATCATCTCCATGATAATTCTTTCCATGGCATTGTATATAAGACTAGTGAAACTTATGGTTCTGTAGTTTTCAGGGTCTGTAGATGGCCGATCTTTGTGCAGAGGAATGACTGTTGCCTTTCTCCATTCATAAAGCATGAAGCCTGTTTGGAGGCTACAGTTAAATAGTAATTACAGAGGCACTGATAGGTCATGTTTCATACTATTTAGAAGGCATCCTGGGATATTGTCTGCACCCACTGAGGCAGTGTTCTCGGTCTTAGAGAGAGCATTAAAGACCTGTTCCCTAGTCATGGCAGGGGGAGTAAAATTTGATATTTCCTGAGGGAAGGTTGAGGGGGAGAGAGGGGTAACGTTGGAGCTGAATTTATCAGCCAGGAGGTTTGCTATATCTTCTGGTTCAGTATAGGTACCTCCATTTACAATGAACTCTGCACACAAGCTTTGTTGTTGTCCTTGGCCTGGGAGGCCAAACTTACCTCAAATTTGGCTTTGGTAGACTTTATTTGTCCTGTGAGTTGTTTGTTTAGTTTGATGAGAGTGCTTTTATCCTGCTGGGTGCTGCACCTCCTAATTTTTGCCATGATTTTCTTCCTCCTGTTATACAGCTTACTGATTTTGTGATTCTACCAGGGTGGCTTGTTTTATGAGTTAGTTCTGTACTTCATCCTGGTGGGTACAGCTGCCTCTATGCAGCTATTAACATGCTTATACAAGGTTTCTGTGAAGAGCTCTGCATAGGCACCAGTGTTCTCAGGGTTTATGGTGGCTGGACATTTTGCCAAATTCCACTTAATAGCAGGAGGTTAGCCTTAGAATAGTTAATGAATATTCCAGGTGTAGCTGGGAGAAAGATTAGCCTACATAGACCTTTGAAGATTTTATTTTTACTTCAAAGGAGAACATTTTGTGGCCTGACCTTACCAGGGAAGGCATTACAGTTCAGGGTGTGCAGCAGTCTCCCATTATAGTGAGGACTGGATCCAGTATGGTTGCACCCCTGGTTGGTACACTGACTATCTGGTCCAGGGAGTTTGTGTTTACAAAATCCAGGAATCTCTGTGTATGTACATTTCATGTTGTATAGAATTTCCAGTTAATAGTTTGGTAATTAAAGTCACCCATGAATATGGTATTGGGTTGGATAGTCAATGTTTCCAATACATTTAAATACATGGTATGGGTTTCCTGGGTCATAAACGGGACTTATAGCTTGCAAGGAAGTGGCACTGGATTTTACCTATGGTGATTTTGGAGCATTTCAAAGTGCATTGTCCTGATTGACCAGCCTTGAAGTATATTTATTTTTGATGTAAACAGAGACACCTCCACCTTTAGTCCCTGCCTGTGAAGTAGCTGGCCTAAATGTGTAGAAGGCATTATAACCTTGCACTGTCGGTGTTGTCTCTGTGGTTTTAAAGCATGTCTAAGTGACCGTACAGATGTCAGCATTCTCTAGGGTAAAGAGAGCTTCTAGGGAGTGGAGTTTTTTTGTTTAGACTCCTAGCATTGAGCAGTAATACCTTTAGATTTTCTTGGTTTTAATTTGCTATGTCAGAAGTACTTTCAGTTTGGCAATGCCTAAAAAAGGTACTATGGGGTAAGTCAATGTTTTAGCTAATATTCGAAAGCCTAGAGGGGAGAGGTGCAGGCCATCCCTGGCAAAGCAGTGTGGTCTGCTGACCATCTCCTTCCATGCTGACATACATTGCACCCTCTTAGAATGACACCAGAAACTAAGCCAATTATTAAAGTCAATCAATTTTTGTTCATATTGTGGCATCATCCTTGGAGAAGGTAAAATGCTGCTTAATGCTAGGCTCATACCAGCTTGAGAGACATTTTCCAAGAGCTCCATAATGTCTCTCTTTATACAGTCTAGGGAGGTACGTCTCAGTTCATTTACTCCCACATGGACTATGACTGACTCATATTGGTAATTGTGGTCCAATGACTTGAGTGTGTGCGTAATGTGGCGGATCCTAGCCCCTGATAAGTAACTGACTGTAACTTCCTCTTTACTCAGCCTGGTGAGAGGGGCATCAGTGTGTGTCATGACAGAGTCTCCAATGACTAAAATGTTGGATTGTGTTGTGGCTTTCCTTATGAGCTTAGAGGTAGAGGTTCCATGACATATAGCTATATGTGTTGATGTGGGTGTTGTTTTGAAAGAGTGCGTTTGGGGCTGCTGAGGGTATTTGTTATGTGTGCTTCATCTAGGAAGTCTTTGTGCTTTAGGTAGGCTACATTTAAGTGCCTCAGCATATGTGGGTTGATGTATCTGCTTTGAATTGTGTGTGATGGGTGCAATGTGTGTACTACTGACAACCTTATTGACATTAGGAATACTTTTATGTAAGAGCTTTGCCTCCAGTGACACTGTGTAAATACATCTCTCACATACCATATCAGTTTGTTTGAGAATTAACTGGTTGTCAGTAAACATCAGGCAATGTCTACATTGCCTCGGGATGCCCATATCCACCAAGCTGTAACAGAGACAGTAGGACAGTTCATATCCATTACAACAGAACCTTTTTTATTGATTAGACAGGTGGAGTGAGAATATCAATCACTGTCAGGAGTATCCGGTTTGCAACTACGTGGACAGTGCTTATCACTGCAAACTAGTGGTCCTGTGTGCAACTAGGTATTGGAGAAATTTCAATTGTGCTTTTACAGGAAAAATGTCAACCAAGGTGTCTGAGTCTGTACATAGCATTGCCAAACACTTGAGGGGAAACTAATATGTAGACCCTGAAAATGTAAGGATGAAGTATTTAGGCAGATATTCTGAAGTTAGAAACAAATCAAGCAGTACTTATTGAAAACAAAGAATTAGCTTGCCAAGAATGAAGAAAAGAGGGGAATAGCATGAACTGTCTGGCTACTACTACTGCTGGTTTCACCACAGCTTCACTCAGTTGGGATACAAAGCTCCTTTACTTCTTCTCTCACCAGAAGCAAAATTTTAGCACCAATCCCAAGAACAGAAGCAGGCCACAGCCTGTTTGGTGATCCACAGTCTTGTCCCAGATGATGCAAGGGTCTGTAGGCTTGTAGCCTTTTTGTTGTAGATGCCTTGAATAGCAACCAGACCAATCAGGAATGTTAAGTACAGATACTCACTCTCCAACTAGAAACAGTCAGGAATCAATGCACTTTGCTCTTCCTCTCACCAGGACCAGAATATAAGCACAGATTCTAAGCTGTCACACATAAAGCAGTTATTACGCTTTCTGGTGATCAGCAGTCACCAGGAAAAAAATGTCTCTGTACTCCTTCTCTCACCAGGTGAGGCAGAATGTGGGCTCTCCAATAACTGGTGGTCTTGCAATAGATGTTTAAAGGTCAGATAAAAAATGGTTTATCCTAAACACTGCAGTGTGCACCAAGCATGTTAGATATGAAAGTGGGTAACTTAAGTTTTAGCTGTCTAAGTGGAGTGCCACTATTTTAAAAGAGCAGGATAGATTGAAAGAGGGTGGGCACTTTTGTATTCTGGTACTATGGAATACAGTGGAATGGCCAATAAATTTAAATAGCTGAAGGGGAGTGACTTCGCAAAATAATAATTTTGTGCTTATTCACACCAGCCAGTGAAAGGGCAGAGGGAAGGAGATATGTGGTCAAATTAACATACGGGCAGGCAACTAGAAAGACAGTGGTGTTTAAGAACACAACCGTAACAGGGTGGTTGAATGCAGAAAAAAACATCTGTCTGACTCACAAGAGACACAGCTGTGGTCTCTTTTCAAGTTTTAATATGCAATTAAAAGCAGAATACAATCAAAATGCTCACATGCTCCCACCTGAAACTCACACACTACTAACTCCACACCTAAATCATAATTTCTTTGCCTACTTTAACTTAATTCAGAGATCTTGCTCAGAACACCTTTTCATAAATCTTTTGCATGCATGCCTCTGGCCTACCTTACTCATATTCTCAAACTTTCATTGTTTGTTTTTCTTATCCATTGTACCCGTAATATTGTTTCCTCTGTAATATTGTTAATTTGTCTCTATTTGTATGTATTTGTATGTCTGTTTGGGGCTTTTCTCCTCGGGTCTCCACTGAAAAAGGGTAATTCTTACCCAGCTGGACCAACCCGGTTAACAAATGCAAATACATAAATAAATAAATAAATAAAATACAGTGCAAAGAAAACAAATCACAGTATACAAAATAGAAAAAGGCAATAAAGTAAAATAAAGTACAAGAAATCAAAAGCAAACTAACCTTTCCCTCACAGCAAGCTGTGGCAGAGTATGGGTGAGCTTTTCCAGTAAAGCTTTGAAATGTTTTATTTTACCCCTTAAATCGAAGGCTTAGTTCCTAGTTCCACCCTCTCAGTTCACAGATGATTAACCTTAAATAATCTGTTCTAACGTCTGTGTGACTCCTTAATTGACCTGTTCTAATTACTGTTTGAATCACAAGAGACACAGCTGTGGTCTCTTTTCAAGTTTTAATATGCAACCAAACGCAGAATACAAGTAAAACACAGTGTAAAGAAAACAAATCACAGTATATAAAATAGACAAAAGCAATTAAGTAACACAAAGTACAAGAAATCAAAAGCAAACTAACCTTTCCGTCACAGCAAGCTGTGGCAGAGTATGGGTGAGCTTTTCTAGTAAAGCTTTGAAATGTTTTATTTTACCCCTTAAATAGAAGGCTTAGTTCCTAGCTTCACCCTCTCAGTTCACAGATGATTAACCTTAAATGATCTGTTCTAACTTCTGTGTGACTCCTTAATTGACCTGTTCTAATTTCTGTCTGAATCATAACAGACACAGTTGTGGTCTCTTTTCAAGTTTTAATATGCATTTAAAAGCAGAATATAAGTAAAACACAGTGCAAAGAAAACAAATCACAGTACACAAAATAGACAAAAGCAATTAATACAAAGTACAAGAAATCAAAAGCAAACTAACCTTTCCCTCACAGCAAGCTGTGGCAGAGTCTGGGTGAGCTTTTCAAGTAAAGCTCACTCAGGCAGAAACAGTCTTGCACTATGCACACTTCTGAATCCTTTCTTTCACTGAATTATAAAACAAAAATCTGTCAAAATAGACATCTTGAAGTTGTCTACGTAGTAAAAGAGGTGTACCCATGCCTGATGTCTTATCATTATGCCAGCTCTGGTAGACTTCGCTGTTCCATCTGCCACACTCTTCATGAGGTGCATAAACAGGTTCGGAATATTGGACGTGGTTGCTAAAAATGCTTCTGACTGGTTCCTAGGTCCGATATCAAGGGGACTTTCAGTCGGGTTAATGGAAGTCATTCATATGGATAGTATAGTTCAGGCCATTAAGGCAATTAAAGCAAAAGTGCCTGAAGTATACGCCTGCTTCCTCAATCTAGCTATCAACAGGAGCTCCTTGTTGGAAGGATAGATATAAGCTGAATCATTGTTCAGCTCTTTTGTAGTTGTTGCCACCGCAATGATGGAATCTACCAAGGGGGACTTTTCTCAGTGCTGCTTATTCTTGGGAGGTCAAAGACTCTTATCTGGCTTCCGAGCTACTGCTTCACATGTGTTTGGCTTCTGCCATGACCACCTCACTGTGAGGTCAATTTGCCTGCTGAAAGACCCACTAAGGAAGTAGATGGGATCAACCCATAAACCTCAAACAAAGCCACATTTTCCTACAAAAGAGAATCTTGTGTGTGCAAAAGGACAGTTGCAGCAGCAGAGAACAGTAGAAGCTAGAGCTTTTTCTAACCAAAGAGACTAGGAAGAAGAACTTTTACCCAATGAATCAAGTCTACTGTTCTAACCTGGTGAGGTTAGAAGAAGCTTTTCTGCAATGAGCCAAGTGTGCTGCAGTCACAGAATAAGAAAGATTTTTGGAACTTTCACTTTTTTCTGGAACAGCATGTGACACCCCACCACTGGAACAGTAATCAAGAAGCTTCAATCCTCATCACTGGCACCATGGAGGACGTACACTGGGACGTTGACAAGTACACACACAGCATTTCGAAATGCAGCTCTTGCATCAAGTGCAATTTCCCTTAAGAGCACACAGAGACTACAGTCAGTCCTGGGCTGGTTTCTCTACCTCCAGATCCCCAATAAGATTCCCCACTGGCACAGCTACAGAGTTGAGATCTCAGTTGAGTGACCAAGCCAAGACCTCCAGCACCTTCTCTGTCCAACCTGTGCTTCATGTCCCTGCCTAAGCAGCTGACACATAGACTCTTTGAGGTTTGATTCACACACACACACACACACACACACACACACACACACACACACACACACACACACACACACACACCTGGGAAAGGCTGACACAGGTTTACTAGCTATGCTCCCTTCTGCCCAGACTATAAGGTAGTTACCACTGACACCAGTCAATTCCTTATCAGCTACTTTATGGCCCATGACAAATGGTGTCCAATCTTACTGTGTAATATTAATAGTTACACAAATGGTAGCTTGGTCAAGAGCAAGGCTATTAGGAGTGTCACCAAATAAATATGCAAGTACTCTCAAAACTTAAATATCTCTACACAGATCAGCCACAATGAAAGGTTTAAATATATTTAATAATAAATAATAAAACAACAAGACAATACTAAATATATATTTACAGTGGCATCAGAATTTAAAATTACAGGAAATATTTAAAACAACATTGCAGGACAGTCTCAAATAAAGAAAGAAAAATATCTAAACTAGGCTTTACTATATTTCTGACTAAATCTACGAGAATGATACTATAATCTAAGAACTTACTAACAGAGCAAGGCAGATGTGGTGAATGGATCTTCTAGATGATGTCAGGTCCAAGACAGAATACAGAATGCTCTGTCTAACTAAGAGACTTCTCAAATTAATATATACAAGATTACTGCTGGGATAGCTTGCAGAATGACAATTTCTTGTCCTCTGACTCCTAGTGCCCAGGTGAAACCCCCACTGCTGGAAGCTGCCAGTATTTAGCATCTACCTATAAAAATACATAGACCTCAGATCTTTGGCAGATGCTGGAAGCTATAAAGCAAATGCATTCCTTCATGCTTTCAGAGGTAGTAATTAGTTCGCTCTAAAGACAATACAGAAAGCTCCTCAGCACAGCCTCTGTCTCTAGCTGCATTGAAAACCAAACTATACCATCATTTATTGCATAACCTATAAAGCAATTTAATTTCAGCTATTTTCCTAAAGTTTGCTGGACTGAAGTAAGCCCTCCAGTTTCAACTGTTAACATATACATTTAAACACTCACACTACTGCATGTACATTTCTGTTCTCTCCCCGTACTGCATACTGTGGATGCATTTCAAACAGTACTCTACAAATACCCTTTTCAACACACATACACATGTCTCAACAGGCAGTTTGCTATACACATGACATACAGTTCTATACATTTGTAACACAAGCATCTTGTATAAATCATTTTGATATTCCCCAATGACAATTATTTACAAAATTCCAGCTAGCTGGGCTGGCAGTAGCTCCTTTTGTCACACTTCTTCCCCCCTTTGAAGACTCAAACTATTTTTTTAAATGACCCTTGAGAAACGTTGCTTGAGAGGGATGAACCTATCTGGAAATACATTACCCCATTCCCTGTGTTGAGATCCCAGTTGCCTTTGCACTGCTGATCCCATTACAGGGTTGCTCTCTCATATCATGTGACTGCAACCCTAGGCTCCACCATAGTAATTTGGGATTTTGCTGGCTGTCTCCCTGTAGCCATAGATCCCCTGCAGACTTCTCCTGCTTCTACTGCAAATACTTAACACCAGGGCCTCCTTATCATGGTAAGGTTTCATCATGTTCACCTGGTACAAGTTTGTGCCCCTGCCTCCTGCCTAGCAGTTTTACCAGGTAGTTATCACTTACTTTCCTTACCACTTTGAAGGGTCCCTCCCAAACTGCCTGCAGCTTGTTGTGTCTGAAAGGGATGAGAAGCATGACCAGCTGCCCTACAGCATTACTCTCTAGCTTGAGCATTCCTGTCATACCAGACCTTTTTCTGCTGTTGCTCTTCTGCCAGGTTCTCCTGGGCCAAGCCCAGGAGTTCCTTCAGCCTTGCCTGAGGTTTAGGACATATGCCACAACAGACTCCTTGTGGGATTCACACTCACTCTCCCACTCATTGAAAATCAAATCTACAGGTCCCCTCACCCTATGCCCATACAGCAACTCAAAGGATGAAAAGCCTGTGGATTCCTGGGGCACCTATCTGTAAGCAGGGGCAAATATTTGTCCCACTCCCTCTTAAACTGGACTGCAAATGTGCATAGCATGGGCTTTAGTGTAGATTTTAACCTCTCCACAAGACCATTTGTCTGGGGATGGTAGGGGATGGTTCTTAGGTGCTTCATCGCACAGTGCTTCTCCAGACAAGCCAGCAGGTCTGACATGAAACTGACGCCTCTGTCAGTATTTCTTTTGGGAAACCTACCATGCTGAAAATCTCTAACAAAGGATTTACCTTTTCTGTCACAATGGAGGACAGAGCCACTGCCTCAGGGTATCTGGTAACATAATCTACTACCTAGGATATAATTCTTCCCTGTGCAACTAGGGGTACTCAGAGGCCCCACTATATCCACAGCTACCCTCTGAAATGGTTCTCAATCACACGCAAAGGTATCAAAGGAGCTTTGACCTTGTCACCTCTGTCTTGCCTACTTTTTGGCACTGCTCACAGGTCCTGCAGTACCCTGTTACATCCCTGGAAAACCCAGGCCAATAAAAGTTTTGCATAATACATCTCTTTGTATGCTTTATGCCCATATGACCTGCAAAGGGAATGTCATGGATATGGCTAGAAGTGCCAGACGGTAGGCTCTGGGCACTACTAACTGCTGTATTCTCTCACCCTCTAGCCCACCTTCAGGGGGTCCAGTTTCTATACAGCAGTATGCAGATTCCCCTTTTCCCTGAGAATCAGGTGCCTCCCTGGCTACCTCCCTCAAGCCTTGTAATGTAGGGTCAGACAGCTGAGGCTGTCTCAACTCTCTCTTTGTAACTCTTCCCAACTCTCCTTCCACAGGAAGTCTGGTATCATATGACAGTGGTGCCTCACTGTCAGCCTGGGTACTACTACTCACATCTGCCCTTGCAGTCACTCTGTCAAGGGAACAACAGTTCCCACAAGCAGCTGTGGCTCACCTTCAGTCTCACTGTTACAGGTTAGCTCCCTCTCTGAAGTAACCACCTCACCAGTCCTGGCTTCAAGTGTGGGGTCTGTCTGGGTCCCCCCCAAACAACCAGACTCACATGCTTGTCTCCAAGCCTGACTATGTTTAACTGCATGCATACAAGGTACTGCATTATCAAAATAATTGTCTATCAGGACATCTGCAGGGATATCCTCAAACACACCTACTTGCTTGATTCCGTTTCCACCCTTCCGGTCAAGGTGAACTTTAGCCAAATGTATTTGGCATGGGATCCCTCCTAAAGCTCTGACTTGAGTGGACTGCCCAAGCAAGTAGTGCTCCTCTTTAACCACTGCAGTCTTCACAATGGTTAGGTCACAGGCCGTCTCTCTCTTAGCAGTGGCCTGTTTCCCGTCTACTAAGATAGGATATAACCTCTTGTGGTAGTGTGGAACCCTTGTTGTCTCCAAACAACTTACGACTGACATTCCGTCATTCCCACTTGCTGGCTCCTCCACCTTTTGTTTCCCACCTTGCCTATGTGGACATTTATATGCTACATGGCCCCACTGGTTACACTGAAAACATTTAACCCTTGATCCTGGCCGTGTAACTGAACAAGTGCTTTCTCCTGTTATTGGCAGACTCTGTTGGGGCAGTATAGACTGTCCACCATGGGTTCCCTTAGACCCATGTGCAGCACTGGGTATCCCTTTCCTGTGCATTGATTACCTGCTTGCTAGGTATAGGTCTCCCTTTTTCCTCAAATCATCTGTATTATATTCCCTATCTGCCGACCAGATCCTCATGTCCTCAGGCAAAATGCTAAGGGCTTGTTCCCACACCAAAAGTTCTGCCAGCCCCTCAAAAGTGGTGACCTGACACCCACTCACCCACCTGTGAAAATAAGTGCTTATCTCAGCAACATAATCGCACACACTTTCATCTGCCTTTTGTCTATGCTCACAAAACTTTTTTCTATAAGCTTCAGGTGCTAACTTAAAGCACTTTAATAAACAATTTTAACTATATTATAATTTAAGCGATCAGTATCAGACAATTTGAAACTGCAGTTACAGTTTTACCATGGAGTAAGGGGTCAGGAACTGTACCCAGAGCCCTTGGTCAACATTATACTGTTTACACATTCTTTCAAACATATGAATAAAACTATCAAAATTATCACCCTATGTAAATTGTGGAAGAAATTTCCAGACCTTTATTGTTTCTGGTGTTTGGTGATTCCCTTCCCCATTACCCCCATGACCCAGGCAAAGAGTCAGCATCTCCTTTTCATGTTGCCTCTGCCTCTCATTTTCTTAGGCTTCCAGAATTCTCAGTCTCTCTGCTATTTCTAATTCCATTTGTTTCTCCTACCAGTTTCTCTGCTGATTCTAGTTCCAACTGTGTGGCCTCTAGTTCAAGTCTCTAACTCCAGACGGATTTTTAAGTCCTCTGAGGTAAAGTTGAACTGTCCATTTCTGAGAGTTGTACATCCCAAGACCACTCTGGTTGTCTTTCAGGTTGCTGGTCTGTGATGCAGCTGTGGTTAAGGTTGCAATCATTTCTCCTTTAGGCAGCCAATGGGTTCCTTGTCAGCTTGCCATACTCCTCTGCTGACATCCTTGCCTGCTATCCCTGACTAAATAAGCTAACCAAAAAAAACAAATAAAACTATTGTGATATGAAACTCTGAATGTCTACTGTGTGGCTGCTTGAGAGTACAAACATCTTCTTTAGTAACCCCTGTTTACAGGCTACAGGAGTTCAATATCCACATCACTGAATCCCAGTACGTGATGTGGTGATCCACCTATTACTAGCAAATATGTGACGCCCCACAACTGGGCCAGTAATCAAGGAGTCTCAATCCTCACCACTGGCACCAGTGGGGGGCATACATCTGGAGGATGACAAGTGCACACAGTATTTTTAGAGGCAGCTCTCTGCATCAAGTGCAATTTCCCTCAAGAGCACAAAGAGACCACAGTCAGCACAGGGTTGGTTCCTCTACCTTTCTCCAGATCCCCAATGAGACTCCACACTGGCACAGCTATAGAGTTGAATTCTCAGCTGAGTGACCAAGCCAATACTTACAGCACCCTCTCTGTCCAACTAGTGCTTCTTGTCCTTGCCCAAGCAGCTGACACACACAATCTTTGAGGTTTGATAGACACACACACACACACGGGAAAGGCTGTCATAGATTTTTTAGCTATGCCCCCTTCTGATCAGACTATAAGGTAGTTACCACTGCCACCTGTCAACTCTTTATCAGCTACTTTAAGGACCTTAACAAAGGGTTTTCAATCTTACTATCTAATATTAATATTAACAAAAATGATAGTTTGACCAAGAACAAGGCTAGGGCTATCAGCAGTGGTCCACACGGTGGCACCAAATAAACATGCAAGTACTTTCAAAACTTAAATATCTCTACACAGATCAGCTACAATTAAAGGTTTAAATATATTTAATAATAAGTAATAAAAGAACAAGACAATACTAAATATATATTCACAGTGACATCAGAGCTCAAAATCACAGGAAATATTTAAAACAATGTAGCAGGACAGTCTCAAACAAATAAAGAAAAACATCTAAACTAAGCTTTACTATATTCTTGACTGAATGTAAGAGAATTATACTATAATCTAAGAACTAACTAACAGAGCAAGGCAGATGTGGTGAATTAATCTTCCAGCTGATGTCATGTCCATGACAGAATACAGAATGTTCTGTCTCACTAAGAGAGTTCTCAAATTAATATCTACAATATTACTGATGGGATAGCTTGCAGAATGACAATTGCTTGTCATTTGACTCCTAGTTCCCAGGTAAAACCCCCACTGCTGGAAGCTGGCAGTATTTAGCATATACCTACACCTCAGATCTTTGGCAGATGCTAGAAGTCATTAAACATTGCATTCCTTCATGCTTTCAGAGGTAGTAATTAGTATACTCTGAAGACGATACAGAGAGCTTCTCAGCACAGGCTCTGTGTCTCTAGCTGCAATGAAAACTGGAAGATACCATATTTTACTGCATAGCCTATAAAGTAATTTAATTTCAGCTATTTTCCTAAAGCTTGCTGGACTGAAATTAGCCCTCCAGTTTCCTCTGTTAACATTTACACTTAAACAGTTACACTAGTGCATGTACACTTCTGATCTCTCCCAGTAGGGCATACTGTGGAGGATGCATTTCAAATAGCACTCTACAAATACCTTTTTCACACACGCGTCTGTACAAGCAGTTTGATATATATATATATATATATATATATATACACATGACATGCATTTCTAATACATTTGTAACACAAGCATCTTGTATAAATCATTTTGATATTCACCAATGACATATAATTATTTACAAAATTCCAGCTAGCTGGGCCGGAAGTACCTCCTTTCATCACATAGCATTCTACTGTATTTGGAAAAGCAGTTATTGCATACTGAAGTCTGTGAATATGAACTAACAATGAATGCAAAACTGAGTTTTTTTTTTAATTTATTCCTTCCACGAGAATATTTTTCTTTCATTGGTCCTTGTAAACAAATCAAATATTAATCAGAAGTTGGCTCCAGTGGCTTCTGTGTTGATAACAGTAGCCTTTAATGTAACGGTTCACACACACACACTGACCCTTGCAAAGGGTGTGTGTGTGTGTGTGTGTATATATATATATATATATATGTGTGTGTGTGTGTATACATATACATATATGTGTGTGTGTGTGTGTGTGTCTGTGTCTACATATATGTGTGTGTGTGTGTATATATATATATATATATATATATATATATATATATAAAATATCCCTTCTAGAGGACAGTCTGAATAATTTAATAAGAGGCCCACAACACACCCGCAGTGTCCATGTTAGTACACTAGTCATTGATACAGCATTTGAAAAGTATCTGCCCACTCCTAAGAGCCCCATGCAGTAAGATCAGCGCTTTGCCTTCTCACATCTCTCCTTAAAAGTTTCAGTCTCTACACGCTGGCTGTTACAATTCTCACGCATTACATTCACATACCAGGATTAAACGTTGTTTATGCCTCTTTGATTTTTAATGTTTAATTTCATTTAGAGTTACATCTGAAAGAAAACACATTGACAAGGTTAAAAGGTATAAATATAAAGTTTGTTAAACAACATCCAACTGTCACAACAACAGCAGCTGGTCATCTGTAAAAATGAGAACGGGAGGGAGGGAATTATATAATACCTTGAGAAGGCTCTGTTAAAAATGAGCCGATATTGGAAGTATTCATCTCATTTCTAATATACCAGAGTTCAACAGACCCTTCTCCTCCGTACTGCACTCAACATGTGGCAAGAATCTTAAGCCATGTTCAAAAAAGTGCTAAGAGGTGCAGAAGCTCCCAAAGGCAGAAGATTGACTTGCAGGACAGAATGCCCTGAAAGACTGCAGCCCATTGAAGGGTACTCTTATCCTGGAGCGATGGCCCAAACTATGGTTGTTTGCAAATGTGTATACTGACAAGCAAGTGCCACTACATTGTTAACAGTGGGCACTTCATGCAACATGCACTAAAGGTAGCCATAGCATCCCTGCCACCCTCAGCAGAACACACTTGCACTAAACTGTGCAAGCACAAATTAGTTTTCAACTGACAAAAGACAAAAAAGCAAACCATCTGAATAAGTTTTGCACAGTAAGTGTACAATTTATTTGCTGGAAAAAAAAAGTCATGTACCTACCATAACGTTCCATGTTAGTTGTCCTTCATCTCGCCTTCCTTCTTGCTGGATGGGCTCGGAGCCGATCCTTGGCTCCGACTTGGCCCCTTTCTATAGCTCGAGAGCTCTTTAGTGGCTCGAGGCTACCTCCTATTCCAGAATGCCCAGCGTCAGCTACCCAGATCTCGTTTGAGACAGCTCACACTAGACATAATCCTATTAGATAATCCATTATTATTAAACCTGGATATACAATAAATTGTGACGGTTTGCTTGGGAAGCAACTAATAACAAAAGAAGTTAGCCAGTGAAACCACTGAAAAACTCCTCTCAATCCTCGAGGAAGGGAGAAGGAGGGAGGGACGCAAGAAGGAAGGCGAGATGAAGGACAACTAACATGGAACGCTATGGCAGGTACATAACTTCTTTATGTTAAGTTGTCCAATCTCGCCTTCATTCTTGCTGGATGGGACAGCATCCCTAGCACCTCAATCCTGGCTCATTGGAACAGACTCTTCAGAACAGTGGAATCAAAGGAAGCCCTGCCCCGGGAGACCACATTTACTTTGTAATGAGAAATAAATGTGTGGGGATCTGCCCAAGTAGCTGCTGCACAAATTGAATCTATGGGCAATCTAGATTGAAATGCTACCAAAGTAGCTACTGACCTGGTTGAATGACCTTTGGGTTTAGCTGGAAGATCTTTTTGTCGCAAATGGTAGGTATAGGCAATGGTGTCTGATAACCATTTTGACAAGGTTACTTTAGGAACAACTGATCTGATTTTCTCATCTCTTTAGTTCTATATAGATAGAAATGCAGATGTCTATGCACATCCAGTTGGTGTAATCTGTATTCTGCCTTGTTTAAATGATTAGGGAAAAAGACAGAAAGTTCAATGGATTGATTCAAATTGTGTTCTGAACAAACTTTAGGTAGAAAAGATGGGTTGGTTCTCAGAAACTCTGTCTTTGTGAAAAACTAGGTATGGAGGGCGAACACATAGGGCATGGAGTTCTGAAACATGTCTGGCAGAAGTAATAGCAACTAGGAAGAGTGTTTTCCAAGAGAGAAATTTCAAAGAACATAATGCTGCTGGCTGGTTCAAAGGGTGGCAGTATCAAGGAGGCCAGAACCAAATTGAGATCTCAAGGTGGAAGGGGCTCTTTCACTGGAGGTCTAAGTAGAGATGTACCTCTCATGAAGGCCTTACAGAGTTTGTGAGACATTATGCTTGAGTTGGAAACTCCGATGTGAAAATTTGAAATGGCAGCTAGTTGTACTCTGATGGTAGCAGCAGCTGCACCAGATTGAAACAGTTCTGCTAAGAAATCTAAAATCTTGTGTACAGAAGCTGTAAAAGGATCTAAATTCCTGGATACTGCCCAGTAATAAAATCTTTTCCATTTGCTAGCATAAACTTTCCTTGTAGTTGTCTTGTGGGAGGAAACAATAATATCACACACTGCTGGGGAAATATTGGGGAGCCTGGCAAAGATTGGAAGTGGAGTAACCAAGTTGTGAGCTTGGGAGATTGGAGGGATTAGTGTAACCCACCTGACTGATGAATCAAGAGATCCAGTACTGGGTCCAGAATCCAAGGCTTGGCTAGAACGTGGGGGTGAAGGAATGGAAACCAAATCTGTCGAGGCCAATAGGGGGCAATGAGGATCATCTTGCAACCAAACAATTTTGCTTTCTGAATGACTTTTGGAATTTGGGGGAAGGAGGGAAATGCATAAAGGAGTCCCTGAGGCCAATCATGGACTAGAGCGTCCCTGGTGTGTGACCTGGAGGAGGAACAAGGGAGAAGTAGCTGCTGCATTTGTTGTTGAGGGGAGAGGCAGAGATTGCATTAAGGCTGGCCCCATTTGCGGAAAGTATGATCCACAATTTCCTGTTTCAGAGACCACTCGTGAGGCATGAGGATAGCCCTGCTGAGCCTGTCCGCTATTACATTGGATTTCCCAGGGATATGCACTGCTGTCAGAAAACATTGGGAGGAAATCTTCCATTGCCACAGTCTGAGGGCCTCTCAGCACAAGGCGTAAGACCTGATTCCACCCTGTTTGTTGATGTACCAAACCACTGACATGTTGTCCGTCTGTATTGCAATAGTCCCGGCAGGGATAGAGTCTTGAAGAGCTTGTAACGCTAGGAGCACCACTCTCATCTCCAGGACGTTGATGTGAAAGTGGTACCTGTGAGGTTGCCAAGTGTCTTGGACTGTTTTCCCTAGATAATGCCCCCCCCCCACCCTATCAGGGAAGTGTCCGTGGTCACTGTGGCAACCAGATGGGAGTCCATGAAAGGTCTGCCCTGAGTCACTAGTGGGGAGACCATTCACCAGGAAACGTGTCTTTTGCAAGATTCCGTAATTAGCATCATGTGAGACATGGGTAATTCCTGGAAGGACCATTGTGTGAAAAGAAGCCACTGAAGGATTCTCATGTGAAAGCGTGCTAAGGGAACTAGAAGAATGGCTGCTGCCACGGACCCTAGATCTTGAAGAACGTATTTGACTTGAATTCTTTTGCTCCTCAGGAGAAGAGACACCTGTTGTGGAATAATGGAAACTCTTTCCTGAGACAATTTTACAATCATTTTTCTTGGGTCTAGCTCTGCTCCTGAGTATGTAATAGATTGACAGGGCAATAAGGCAGATTTTTCGAAGTTTACTGTAATGCCTAGTTGAGCACAGGATGTGATGGTGTAATCTCATGCCTCTATAAGTTGTTGCCTGGAGGTAGCAGTGAGGAGCCAGTCGTCCAGATAAGGGAACACCTGGAATCCTAGACATCTCAGGTGAGCTGTAACTACTGCCATGCATTTGGTTAACGCCCTGGGGGCTGTGGTGAGACCAAAGGGCAGAGCTATGAATTGGTAATAACTGGCCCGTAGCCAGAATCGTAGAAATCTCCTGGACTGTCTGTCCATTTTTATATGATAGCACGCATTCTGAAGATCTATGGAGCACATCCAATTGTCCTGACCCAGAAAGGGGAGAATGGACTGCAGTGTTACCATCCAGAACTTTTCTTTTTGTACAGATTTGTTTAATCTGCTGCGATCCAGAATTGGTCTCCTTTCCCCTGTCTTTTTGGGCACTAAAAAGAATCTTGAGTAAGTTCCGGATCCTACTTGGTCAGCGGGGACTTCCTGGATGGCTCTTTTTTCTTGCAGTCTTGAAACTTCTGTGACTTCCTGATCCCTTAGGTTGGGTGGAACATCTGGGATGGATTTTTTTGAAACAAGAGAGGGTTGATGGAAGGGAATCTTGTAACCTCCGGATATAGTAGATAGTACCCATTTGTCTTTTGTAATATTTTGCCAGGTGATTGGGTACAATGAAAGCCTTTCCCTGACTGCCTCCAGAGTTGAGCAGTCGGGCATCCCTTCAGGGATGTTTGATAGGGTTTGGAAGAGAATTCATCTCTGTCACCCTGATTTTGCAGACCCCCTCTGCCACGGGGATGGTATTTGCCATTGTTATTGTTTCCCCCTCTGCCCCTGGGGGAAAAATCACCATGTGCATCAGGCAAGGGCCCCTGGGATTTTCGAAACCACATCTTTCCACCCTTCTGGCTCTCTAGGTATGGTCTGGTAGGAGTGGAAAAATGGGCTGCCACATCAGAGAGCGTCTTGCCTTCCTGCTGCCACCTGGTAAGCGTGTCTTTCACCTGAGGCCCAAAGAGAGAGGAGCCAAAGGGGGTATTGGTGAAGGAAGCTCTGAAAGGTTCCGCAAACTGAAACAGCCGCAGCCAAGAAGGTCTCCTACGAGCCACTTCTGTTCCTGCAGCTCTGCTTGCTCCATTGGCTGCATATGAAATAAGCCTTATGGAGGAGTTGACTACTGAATTTAGAGTCGCCAGCTGGGTAGCTACCTTAGCTGATGCTCCCTCAGCTGTGAGATCTTGTAGGGTATCTCCAATCTCTTTTAGGAGATCCCTCTGAAGCCTAGTAAAATGGGAAAGATAGTTCAGGGACCTAAGGGAGAAGGTCGCTGATGAAAACATTAGCTTCCCATATCTGTCCATCGTACGACAGTCTTTATTCGGTGGATGGACAGATGAGGAGGTTTCAGATAACTCTCTTTGTGGCTGCTGCTACCACCATGGCATCAACTGGGACACCTTTAGTCAGGAATTGTTTGTCTTGGGGAACTGTGATAAATTTATTGGGACTCCTTGGGACAAGTTCCATGGAATTTGGAGCTGACCAAGCCTTTTGAGACACTACGGACATGAGTGGATCAAAAGGCGGGAGACACCCATGAAGTGGAAGATCGGGAACCAAATGCGTCCAGGTATACAGACTCATCCTCAGAGGGGGCTAGGGAAGTCCAGCTATGCCTCTGCCTAAGAATCTTGAGGATGTCTGAAAAGGATACATCTTCAGAGGGGGCCCTTGGGGACCCCTCCGATTCATCCAGGTCTGTACCTGAGATGACAGACTCAGGGGAGTCTTGGAGCTTCCTCTTGCACTTTTTCTTCTGGAAAGCCTGCTCAGAATGCTCTGGGAAGGTTTCGGAAGAAGAGGGTTCACCCAATGAGATGCCCTGGGGCACAGGTTCCCTACGCTTTGGGGCTGGAGGAGGAGCAGAGGTTGGCACAGGCACCAAGGGGGACGGAGCCAATGGTACCAATAGTGGGGCCATCTGTGGGGAAAGCACTCTCCGCATGACCTCAAAAGTGCCACTGTCTCGACACAATGAGGGCTCCATCTCCAAAGAGACAGGAATCCCACTCTGAGATGAGGGCAACGACTCCGAGGCCGATGTGGCAGCTGAGCTCAACTGAGCCGACGCTCCGAGAGGGAGAGTGGGGTCGGGCAAGGGTCTGATGCTACTTACCCCCTTGGAGCTGACGAGAGAGATTTGGCACCCAGATACCTCGATGGAAAGAAGAATCGAGGTAATTGGAGTCAAAGGAACCACTATTGAAGCATCCATGGACTTCGGCTGTGAACTAAGCATAGTCGGAGGAGGAATCGAAATTGAAGCGGATGGAGCCGAAGCCTGTTGAAGTGGGCTCGAGAGCATTTTTGCAAGGGCCTGTGACTTCAGCAATCTACTGACCACTCTCTCCACTTCCTGATTTGATAACCTCAAGGATCGAGAGGAGTGGGAAGATGAGCAATGACTGACTTTGCTCTGAAGTAAGGGTGATTGTGGCACCAAGCAAATCGGCTCCAATGAAGGAGACCTACCTCGTTTGTGGCTCCGAGACGGCTCCGAGGTAACAGTTGGAGCCAACGGAGGAGTAGTCTTATTGGTGCTACAGGGCACCGACATGCTTGGTTTGTCAAGCTCACAGGTCGGTTCCGAACATGGAGCAGACGGCTTGACTGACTTTAAAGATTTCACTGGCTGAGATGCTTTAGCCAGAGAATCCTGTTTTAACAATCCATGGAGGATAAGCTTCTTTTCTGCTCCTGCAGGATCCTTGGACTAAAGGCATGACAAATAGAGCAAGAGTCCTGCAGGTGCAGAGCCCCCAAGCAGTAAACACAACTAGTGTGCCCATCTGTCAGAGACATCTTCTGACAGCATGAGTCACAATTTTTAAACCCTGAGGTTTTAACTTCCTTAGACATTCTGAAGTACCACAAAAAGACATACTACAATAATAAACTAAAAATTATATTAATAAGGACTTTAAAGTAGAACCTCTAATTTAAACGGCTGTCCTTAAGGGGGGGGGGGGACTCTCTAAATTAAATGAGTTCATGGAACAATAGAAGGCCTAGCGACTAAGGGGTGAAAGCCAAAACAGCACAAAAACACAAGGACAAGATAGGGGGTTTACAACTAAAGAAACTTACAAACTACTATAACAGAGAAAAAATATATCAATTTTTCAAGCAAATTATTTGACTTTAAATAGAGAAAAAAGTTATACTAAGCCTGAGCCAGTGTTGACTCAACTCCACAGCTAAAGCAACAAATGAGATCTGGGTAGCTGATGCTGGGCATTCTGGGATAGGAGGTAGCCTCGAGCCAGTAAAGAGCTCTCAAGCTATAGAAAGTGGCCGAGTCGGAGCCGAGGATCGGCTCCGAACCCATCCAGCAAGAACGAAGGCGAGATTGGACAACTTACATCTCTATTTTTCAATATTCAAGGAGCCAGTAGTAACTGGTGGTGAACAATCAAAGTACAAAATACATATTCCATTCTGTTTTATGCTCCCAGAAAGAGAACTAGGAGTGGAACAGACTGGTTAAGCAAGATCTCTGACAAAACCATAATGGAGATTCATTTGAAAAGGACCCGGTCCTTGTGACAGAGTTAATAAGGCTCTTAAGACATGAGAGCTTGCAGTATGAATATGTACTAAGCCAAGGTGACACCTATAGAAAACACCATTTTCCAGGGCACACACTTTAAGCCTGTTGAAGACATCAGTTTAAAGGGTGGACACAACAATGAGTCAGCCACTGAGTTCATACCTTAAGGTGTAGAAAAAATCTTCATGGAGGCTGGAAATAAAGGATACCCTTCAAGAACTGCTTCATCTGCCTATGCAGATGTAGAGTCTTGTATTCTATAAATCATGATATGCTGATGTGGCTGAAACATGTAGCCTGAAGTTGAAGTAACTTAATCCCAGATTAAAAAGATGCTCAAGATATGTCAGGCAAGCTTGCAAATTTACAAAATCAGACCCACACACAGAACCATTTTCAATTTCCTTTCACTGGACAACCCAAGTAGAAGACCTCCTAGCAGCTTTTAAAATCTTCCTTGGGGATGTATGATAGTTGTAAAAACATATATGTAGACAAGCTATCAGTTCCAAGTTAGAAATCATCTATGGAGAGGACGACATTTGAAGAGATTGGCTTCAGACTATTTTAGACTACCAGTGTAAGGGCAGAATGAAAACAGACCTTTCTTCTTCTTCTTTCGGCTGCTCCCGTTAGGGGTCGCCACAGCAGATCAACTGTTTCCATTTCTTCCTGTCCTCTGCATCTTGCTCTGTCACACCAACCACCTGCATGACCTCTCTCACCACATCCATAAACCTTATCTTAGGCCTTCCTCTTTTCCTGTTACCTGGCAGCTTCATCCTTAGCATCTTTTTCCCAATATACTCTGCATCCCTCCTTAGCACATGTCCAAACCAATGTAATCTTGCCTCTCTGGCTTTGTCTCCAAACCTTTCAACCTGGGCTGACCCTCTAATATACTTATTCCTAATCCTGTCCATCCTTGTCACACCCAGTGCAAATCTTAACATCTTCAACTCTGCCACATCAAGCTCTGACTCCTGCCTTTTTGTCACTGCCACCGTCTCCAACCCATATAACATAGCTGGTCTCACTACCCTCTTGTAGACCCTTCCCTTTCACTCTTACTGGTACTCGTCTGTCACAAATCACTCCTGACACTCCTCCACCCACTTCATCCTGCCTGTACTCTCACCCACTTCATCCTGCCTGTACTCTCTTCTTCACCTCTCTTCCACGCTCACCATTACTCTGAACTGTTGATCCCAAGTATTTAAACTCATCCACCTTCGCCACCTCTACTCCCTGCATCCTCACCATTCCTCTATCCTCCCTCTCATTCACACGCATATATTCTGTCTTAGTCCTGCTGACCTTCATTCCTCCAGAGCACAGACCTTTCTACATGGACTTTATTATTCTGTTTTTGCCTCTCCCTATTCTCCCCTTGATTACTGAGCTCTTTACCCCCCCCCCCCCAGTGTGAGAAGGAAAGGATGATCAGGGATTACGTCTTTCAGCCAGCAAGGATTATGAGATTTTGTAGGCTCTAACTCCCACCCATGTGATGTCTTTGAAGCACAATGATAAAAAGGGGCTTGTAATGCTGGCTGTGGTAGTGGTGGTGGTATGGATGCTGTCATGCATATTGAAACTTAAGAAACAGCACAGTGAAATATTTGCTATTCCAAAGTGTCAGTCATTGCTTGATCTCTTGCTGTAGTGGCACCTAATATCTTTGAAGTGTAAGCAACATAGTTCTATATTAGAAGCACAAAAAGACATAACCATGAACGCTCAAATGAGCAAAAATGCCAGGAATTTAAAGGGTATTTGTGGGGTCGTGGTACAATGAGGAGTGGGATTTTTGCCCTTTCCTCACTGTAGTGTGACCTAGGAGTTAGAATATATAGTTAGCGGGGGGTGTGGGGGGGGGGGGCAACTTCGATTACCGTCATTTTTGCTCATGTGAGCGTTCGTGGTAATTTTTTTTGTGCTTCTAATATAGACCCAGACAAACCAATACTAGCTGCTCATTCCCACCCTTTCTTCCACCCTCACAGCCTGGACATCTGGCACTTGTGTTTTTTCTCAAACCTTTATGGCAAGGACCTCAGCAAAGCTCCATCTCTTCATGTCCCACAGTTGATTTTCTGTGAGAGTTTCATCACGCAAAACAGGATCTAGGGGAAGAACACACAAAACATTTTGCCACTTCACTCCTTCAAAAACAGTATCAATGTCCACCCATACCAGCTCTAATGCACAGCAGTACATGGCATAACTGACCTCTCTCTGACAGTGAACAAGATGACTTTCAGAAGACCAACTGAACACAGTTCTGATGAGTTCAAAGCTCCATATGTGAAGCTGAGATACAACTCAGTGCGTCTGCCAGGATATTCATATCCCCTGGGATAAGGCCCACCAGCAGGACCCAGATGGTGACTTCTCTCCCACACAGAACACTTCTGCACAAAGTGGTCAGAAGAGAGTTTGGTCTTCCACATGTTCAGACAAAATATTACTTTATTGTCTGACTGACTGTCTTATTTCACTAGGAAAGGCTCTGGCTTCAGACATGTCTGCAGAACTTGTAAAGCCAGAAACACTGCCCCTCACCTCAACATGGATTATTTGAAACACTGCTAAAGTGCAGTTTAGTAACACTGGGTCAAAGCAGACCCAAAGACAGTGCCCATACCTCCACAGAAATATTCAATATAAGGAACTGCACTGAATATGGGTAAACAGGCAAGAACATTGCCTCAATGCTTTGAGTTAAGATACATATAATCCTAAGGAGTGTCCAAATCTAAAATGAGAACAGGGAAAGCCAAAGCCACAAAAACAGACACATGAAAGTCTGTAGAATCACATCACTCCTATCAGTAAAAAATCAACCTCTTGTATCAACTGAAAAAAGCCAATTCTCTCATCTCAGTTCTGACTCAGAAAAATGTCATTGGACACTTGGGATATTGTCTTGTCTCAACAGCTGACTTGACGTAGTAACCACATTTTGGGTCTTGCATTCAAGCGCTACTGCAGGTGTCAACAGCAACTTCCTGTTCAGTCTCACACATCTTATGATGAAAAGCAGGATAATAATCTTTTATTAAAGCAAGTCAATGGATACATTAGATATATTGAGCTGACTATACTTGGAATGGGATATGGCAAATGTATACGGTTGAATCTCATTTAGTCACATAATGTGGCCTGAGTGTTTGGAGGTAACAGAACCTCGGGCTAAGAAACTTTTTTTCTTATCCCAAGCCTAAGCAAACTCGCAGTATTTTTAGACAGGCAGGAGCGTAGGAGCATAAATCCTACAGGGGGTGCTGGGATGGATTGCCCCACAAAAATGTTTTTGAGGTTGTTGTGTGTTAAAATCAAAGTTTTCCAGTACTGATTTCACATTTCCAATTTTTTGTAATTTAATCATTGTAACTACATTTAGTTAATATGAATCTGCAAGATAACTCTGCTGGGAAAGCAGTGAAGCCGAACACCTCTGTGGTAGATTTTGGAGCAGACCCAGGCCTGGACTTAGCTTTAAACTGTTGTTCTTCTATATTCTGAATGTCATGCTCACGCCTAGGACTCAGGAACAGCTTAGCTGGACAGTCCTTATTTATGTAAGTCCTCTTCCCTCTTTACGAAGCACTGATAAAAGCTTTGAGTTTTTCTCATCAACACACAGGCAGGACGAGTTGGTAGTGGTTACCACTGTGAATGTTGTGCTCCAGTGCTGCACTAAGAATAATTCACCAGTGATGGTCTCATGACACAAGTACAAATGGTATGGATAATTTTTTTTAGGCATTAAACATAGGAACTTTCCAGTGATTCATTAAGAGAACAATTACAACTTCAGTGAGCAGCTAGAAAAAACTTGGGATACTTGGGAAGCATATGCTCCTTAACCCCTGGGCAAGAATATTGCACATAGACTAAAGTACACTAAATAACAGACATGCAATCACTGTATTAATTTATCTGGTTAGGGGAATTCTGTATTGTGTATCGGTTGGCATTTACTATTCTGACATACCTAGCTTGCCACAGTTTTGACTTTTCATGCACTTCCAGCTGGGTGTACATTATGACAGCATCCACTGTCTAGGAGTGTGTGTTCAGCCTCTGTGCTACTCAGTTTGACCCAATTCCAATGAGTAACCAAATCCTGTAAATATAAAAAAAATGCATCTAAATAACAGCCCATGCCACACAGATGAGTTTTGTAACAACATGCAAAATATAAAGAAAAGTGTAAAGGGATATAGGAATCTTCCCTGCCAAGACAATACCTTCACCATCAACTCCTGCTAGCCATGCGTAACTAAGCAGACCAGGGAGAATATCTTGTTTTTTCAAGTAGTGAGTAGGCTAATCTGTGTGGTGCCCCACTGCCAGAAAACCTTGACTAGTCAAGATTATCTAATCCTTAGCTCCAGAACAGGGATGGAACTTTTGACTCCAGGAGTCTGCCACCACAGTCACATCCTTCAGGATATTAACGGCCGTCAAGGTGGTGCATCACTTGATGGACAAATCCTTATTGCTATCTTGTGCAGGGAATAGTAGTGCATGCCAACCTGTCTGTTCACGTACTTCATTATAGATTGGTTATTGGAGAGGAATAGGAGGGACTCTTGTATCAGCTCCTTCTTCTTGAGTTTTAAAGTCAGTAATTACTACCCTTTGCACAAGCTGGTTAGCATGGAGTCCTTGTTCTTGTTGGGGTGGCATCAATGTCCCCTGAACAAGGCAGGAGTGAGTACAGGTGGGCTCTGTATCTCACCAAAGTGTCTGTCTTTGTACAGGTGGGCTCTGTATCTCACCACCAAAGTGTCTGTCTTTGTACAGGTGGGCTCTGTATCTCACCACCAAAGTGGTCTTTAGGACCTGTGAAAGGTTCTGCTGCAAGAAGAGAATGCCCACAATTAAACTGATGGGAACCACCACTACCCTAAAGCCAAATAACAAGGGTCCATTGGGAACCAACACTATTCTAAAGCCAAATGACAAGGGTCCATCAGCAAAATCAGGCCCATAAAAGTGCTATAGTTTTGTAACTACTGCCATCACATAATTTACTGCAATATCCTTATCTTCAGGATGGATGGAAACATGAAGATCATGACTACCATAGGGCCAAAGAGAGACATAGCAGACTCTGAATTTGGACCAGCTGCTGTGTTCTCACACAGGCAACCAAACTCATGAATTTATGGGCCCTCTCATAAGGCAAGAATAATGATAGTAAACACTGTTTAGTTCTGCCTATCAAAAGCAAACATATGAGCTGGAATTATAAAGGTTCTCCCTCACACTGGGGACACAGTGGCTGCAACCAAAGTACCACCCTGACCAAACATTATACCGTGTTGACCACTGTCTAACAGCAAGCCAGTCATCCAGGTAGGAGTATGCACAAAGGTCCTTCTCTTGCAAGGATCCCATGATCATGGCTATACCTAAGTTATGGGAGACCAGATGGCAACACTTTACACCGAAAGTGATGCCCAATCAGAGTAAAAGTTAGAGCATTGTGTGCGGCCCCAGGTACTGACATCCCTAAAAGCATTGATCATCCTAAAAGCTGCATCACTAGGCATCCTGCAGTAGAAGGGGCATGTTTCCCAGGACAGTGATGCCCACTTAAGATGCTGATGTCTCCCACTCCTTTCTAAGTAAGGAAAACATGGGAATAAAATTTTGCAGTACAACTGCAAAACTTTTTTTTTTTTTCACAGAAAAAAACAGAGCTTATGCCTGCTCCAAAAGGCCTATGGAGAATGACTGACTAAGTGAAGTTTTTTTTTTTTTTTTTATATAAGGATCAAGCAAAGCTGTCATTGACTCCAGTTCCAACTTAATGCTGTAATGTAAGATCAAAGTAAGAAAAATGCACTTGATCTCTAGCGCTGTCAGACAAGAGTCATTCACTGACATGTTGTTGACAAACTGGCAATCAACAATGAAGCTGCATTGAAACAAATGATTAGCTAAGTAGAAGGTTGTAATGCATTGTGGATAGTTTGTGAACTTCACTACATAATGTGGGAAACTACTGCAGTGCATTCTGAAACTCTTGGAATGTGCAGTACATGCTAAAAAGTAATCCATAACTGATATGCTTGGATATTTACTTCTTACAGCTTGTAAAATACTCCACTGTAACTGCAACAAAAGTGTTTAAAATCTGTTTGTCAGAATGTTCCTAAACATATCGCATGAAAGATGTGCATGCCTGACATGTACCTCCACTGTGGTTCAAATGGTGACGCTGTCTGGAATAAAATAAGAACCAGATTTTTAGGAGCAAGTGATATTATATTACCTAAAAGAAATTAAAGGATATGAGAGAGGAAAATGGGGGCTGGTGGAGTGCTGCAATGTACAGGAAAGAAATCAAAATAAAACAAGACATTATTATCCTTCTAAGCAAGCAGCTGGTACGACCTCTAAAAGGAAAAGTGTGTACAGTTCTGGAGAATTCACATAATGACATAAAACACTTCAAAGGAAGACAACAAAAACTGTGCTTCGGTCTGCATCAGAAACAGAATGACAGCAGAAGAGCTCATCAGGCACAGTTTCAAAAATGGCAATGTGCAGGGGACGATAAAACAAGGATCTGCCAGAAAACTACAATTTTATGTAAACTGGACCAAAAATGTGAGGCGAAAATCTGTATAGGTCAGAGGTATGCTCCCAAGTCATCTTAAATATGCATTAATATTTTCAGATCTGTCATTTTGCATGAATACTGGCTTCTCTTCTAAACGTCACAAACCCATTCATACAAAGTATCAAGGAAGTGGATGATGTGTGCATGGAAAAGCCAGAGGAAAAGGCATTCTTACTCAGTCCCGTTTTGTGATGATAACCCAGTATTCCTTTGAAGCATTTTTTTCTAATGCAAGTTCACTTACACTACATAAAACAATGACAGCCAGAAAATGTCATAGAATGTGTGAAAGACAAGATTAAAACCTGCAGAGGCCAATACAGCACTGCTCAGCTAATTGAACTGACACAACTTTAAGCAAGAAAACATTACAATATGCTAAGATTCCTAGCAGTTTGGTCAGGACTCCTGCAAGTAAATTTTCATGCCAATTTTTATAGTGTTATTTACACTTCTGGACTGCTAATCACAGTCTATGCCCTTGGACTACACAGAGAAATAAAACAAAATGCCTTTGGAAATTAATTTTTTGTAAACATCTGAAATCATTCCAAGCACTTAATGTCAACTACTTAACTCGTACTAGAAAATCCATAATGAAAATGTTTCAAAATTAATCTACCAGCAGGTATGCACAAATTCTGTATTCTATCCACAGTATATACACCATATACTCAAAATGTACCTTAGGACACATCTGTTATGCTCGCTATTGGCTTTCAACCATTTTAAACATAACATACCATCACAAGCTTCAATACTCTGCGACAAACTGAAACATTATTGTACTCATGACTTTTCCATGAGCCACTCTAATGTATTTTTAATTCTAGCATCTGGCACAGATCTGCCATTTCCAGGAAATCTGTAATAGTACAGATGCAGACACCCTTTTCCTGGAACATTTTTGTACTACCTGATATGAATAAAAACAGGATGCAATGCATGTCCTATGTACATAACTAATTAGTGGCAGCACAGAAAGTTAATGAAAACTTTTTGTAAGCTCGTCTTTCCATTACATTATTTTGTGGCACAAGTTTCAGCCTTTGTGTTAAATGTATCAAAGTGGCAATTATTTTTATTAGCACGCTTTTATGTCACTGATTTACTAGTTCACACATACCAGCCCTGTCAAATCCCGCTACTGCTCAGCAATCTCCAATGACCCTATCTACGTTATTTACGTATCTCCAGACTCTACCTTCCCCGCATCAAAGATAGATGGAGATGGTTGGTACTCTCCATTAAAAGGCATGTTCTAGCTGTCGATATTCACCCATGTGGTAGAGCCGAATGCTGAAAAACAAGGTCACAGGATGGAATTCAAAGTTAAGGAGCAACAAAAGATAGCACATAACAGGTCGAAAAGAAGGGATGCTGAGGTGGGGAAAGCACAGTGCAAGAAGGCCATCAGAAGGAGAGCAGATGGTGAGCAGCAAAGGTGCAAGTTGGAAGGGATTTGGCAAGAGTATCAGGAAGGAGAAGAAGATATTTTTAGGTATACAGCAGAAAGGAGTAAGAGAAAGTCAGATGTGAACAGGTAGAGCAAACATTGGAGGAAAGGCGGAGAAAAAGGCAAAGATACTGAAAAATACTTTGTTTTAGTCTTCAGTACGAAAGCAAGAAGAGGGTGCCACAATACAAGACAGGCCAGGCAAAGTGTGGAGTGCAGTGGATATACACCAGGAAAGAGACGGAACTAGATGCCCTTAAAAAGTAAAAGCAACAAGACCCGATGAGCTTTCTTCCACAGTCCATGTAAATCTGGCCAGGGTGCTGGCAGATTTAGACTGATGACCATTATAGATGTGCGTAATGTACTGATGACCATTACAGATGTGTGTAATGTATGGAGGTCCAAATGAGTGGTGCGCGGATAAAAGAAGAGGAGTAGGAAGGATCCAGGCTGAATTACTGCAGTGGAAGATATAATCATGAATAAAATTCTGAAAGGAATTCTAGTTTTCCTAGAGAATAAAAATTTCCAAGACATCAGCTTTGGCATGTTTGTGGTCAGAAGAAGCAGTAAGTCGATCTGCGTCCAGTTTTATTTCAACTTGAACTTTATCAAGGCCTTTTACTTGGTTATATACAGGAGGTTCCTAAGAAATCTAAAGTGGTTGGGAAAGGACCCAGACTTCTGCAGGGAATGATTTATAGGGCTGTGATGAGAAGGAAGATATCAGAGTCAGGGAAGAGGGCTAGTGGGGTATCATAGAGTTTGATCCTTGGTCTGATAGTCTTCAACATGTTTGTTTCAGATACACTAGTAACCATAGGAAATGCTGTAAATAATACAAATGCTAAAACTCCACAGCAGTGCAGAAAAGAAAGCCAGTAAATGTCCATACACCTGTAGGCAAAGACAAAGCCAAGCCAAACCAATATGGTATAAAGATAAAGACAAAGCCAAGCCAAACCAATATGGTATAAAGATAAAGACAAAGCCAAGCCAAACCAACTTTATACCATATTGGTTTGGCTTGGCCTTGTCTTTGCCTACAGGTGTATGGACATTTAGTGGCTTTCTTTTCTGCACTGCTTTGGAGTTTTGGCATTTGTTTCAGATATATCTGAAGAAACAAAGAACATAATCAACCTTTGCACTGTTGACACAAGGATAAGTGTAGTAGGGAAGACTGGGTAGAAAACTCTGAAGAAAGATTTGGAAAGGCTGATAAAGTGTACAGAAAGGTGTCTGTTATTTGGGGCAGATAAATGCAAAGTACTGCACCTTGGTCACAACAATAACATAACAGTATACACAAACTGTGAGCTGTTCGATGAGGGGAAAAGAACTAACAGGAATACAGCAGGGAAAAGGAAATGGGGTACTGATCCCACTTGGAATGGACTACCAGGAGAAGTAGTAGCAGCAGCAAGCAGAATACCAGGATATACTCGTAGGAGGACAAACTCCAGAAACAAAAAGGTAAGCCAGTCATACCATAGTTTCATAACTGTGTGCAGTTCTCGAGGTTATACATGGAAAGTGACATCAAACTGCTGAAAGAAATAGAGAGCAAAACCACCACAATGATGGGTTGAGTGAAGGGAAAAGTATAACCCTACAAACTAATGTATCTTTACTGTTCTCACTACAGACCAGTTAGGACAGCAGAAAATAAATGGGTGCACAAGATCATGTTAAGAGAAGTACAAATAAGTCATCCTAAACAGGAACGACAAGGGGAAAGCGGGCATAGGCAGAATATTTCAAGGACTAAACACTCTTCACATATCTACGAGAACATCTTTATGTAGACGAATGTGGCCCTGAGAATAGATTACTGGAATGGGTTATGTACAGAGATATTCAAGGGTCATGGTAGAGGTGGAGCTAGAATGTTAAGTGCACTTAAAAGATAGACTAGATACTCTTACCGTCTCCTTCTGCTATGAAGAAAATGCAATCTATGGCCTTGCATCATGCCACAATGCTACAGAATACAGACTAACATGCAATGTCAGCAGTGTGTAAAGTGGCAAGAATAAAGGAATCTGGAAGATGCAAAGAAAAGTGCAGTGGTGTTAACATAATGACAGATGTGTAAGCAACAGAATCATGAATGCAAGAGATTCATTATGGTGACTGGAAATTGGCTGTAGTAAGAAATTAGTCCCCAGACTGATTTTAGCAGCTAGATGTCCCAAAATCTCGCACTGCGGCCATTAGGCGATTCTACGGGAGAGGAAACAAAAAAAAAAAAAAACAGCACATCACTTTTTTGTAGTGTTCCAGAAAGAGCAAACGGAATCAATGTACTAACAACTGTTTTTGGGAAGGTTAAAGAAAATACTGAAACCTAAACCAACCCCACTAAAGCAAATGCACTTCAACTTACTGTAGATAAGGTTCACACAGCCTAAATTACAGACCATACAGTCTCACCATATAATTTCTAAATATATCTGGTTTCAATGGATAGAAAAGGGATTAACAATATTTCCCTTTTCACCAATTTGGTGCAACCTCAGTAACAGTGTATTCAAAGATCAGGGGAGTGGGGGAAAATCCTCAACGGCAACCTAACAAGCTGCAGGAGGGTATAGACTGAGGCCTATGAGCAAATACAGAAGACAAACCAACTTTAACGGAAGACCAAGGAAAGCCAGTGTTAAGCAAAGTAAGATCATGCATAATAACAGGCACTAAACTGGAAGGTGGATCTACTGTTTTCTTTTCCACCTGTGAAATATCTTAGTCTTATCCACTTAGAAATGTATGATTTTCTGGTGGTAAGCCTTTTAGCTTCTTTCAAAAGAGATAACACATCTGCATAAAGAAGATTGGCATCAACCTGAGATTCTCCAAAATATGAGACTGAAGGATCTGAAATTTGGACGAAGTACTCAGCCTTTCTGTTGTCTTAATAATTTGTTGTAAAGGAGCACAGTTACTGGCTGAGCTACTAACATATGTGTTAGAAGGATGAACCATGGCTGCCTCGGCCAGTGTGGAGTTAAGAGATTATCTGCTGTTTTACTTTTAGCAGTATTTTCAAAATTAGAGAAGATGGAAAAAAAAAACATACAATAAATTGATTCCAAATGTGTAAGCTACCCTTGCCTGTCTGCTGGGAAAGCCTACAGCAGTTCACAGAAAGCTGATAATTTAGACGAGAGGTGTGCAGGTCCAATTTGGGCGATCTCATCCCATTGTTGTCAAGAGAAAAAAGTCCGTCTCTTGGTGTATTCTCTTGGCATGAAATGTAGAAGATTTGAAAGAGTTGCTTCAATTTGTAGTCTCTCTTCTCAGCTTATCACTGTTAGTTTACATAAGGGACAGGACTGGCACTGTCGGCAACAATCTGCATTTTGTAGTCTGACAACTTATTTCAAGACTGTTAAAACTGATGGATTGTTAATACAGCTTGAAAGTTGATAAGCTGTTGCCTTTCTGATGGAAACTACAGACCCTGTACCTTGAGATTCTGTAGGTCAATTGTCCAAGCACAGGCAAAGGTCTCTGTGGTAAACTTTTTATCTGAAAATGAAAAAAAAAAAAACAAAAAATAAACTCAAAAAAGATTGCAGTCTGCATTTTCCAGCACTGAAATTCCTTATTAAGGACTAATGTTAACGGAAGAATGCATTCAAGGTGGTTCTGAACAATAACGCCAAAGGCTTTGCAAGTGTAGAAATGAGCACCACGATGATGGAAGAGGATGTGTAATCCCAGGTCCTAGAGAAAAACTGCTGTTAAAATGCTTCTGTTTTGAAGAAAAAAATCCATCTTAAGTTGTAATTTTTCCTGGGATAAGGCTACTGTGGAAAACTTAGCCTCAACAAATCTTTTAGCCTAGAAAGAAAGTTGATATAACATCTGATGACTGAGATTTCCTTATTCTGGAAACAATACCAAAATGCAAGATGTAAAACAGATAAAGTACTGGAGTGACTCAAGCAATCATTCATACAAGGGTAGTTGTGAATTAATGGGCCCTTAAGATGAGCAAATACTGGAGATCAGGCATTTAGAAAATATTCTGGGTGTGGAAGAAAGTTTATATTGCATGGGAGTCAACTGGTGATGACAGCAGTGGTGGTGCAGCGGTTAGCGTTGTCACCTCACAGCAAGAGGTTCTTCGGCTGGATTCTCGGCTGGAGTTCCTTCTGTGCGGAGTCTGCATGTCCTCCCTACAGCTGCATGAACTGTAAAGACATGCAGGTAGGTGCATGTGCTTGTGGGTATGCCTTCCATGAAGGTTGGGTGTTGGGCTGGCAACTCGGCACCGTAAAAGCTACTGCCAATCATTAGAGGACTGGTGATCTGCTGTGGTGACCCCTAACAGGGAAAACCGAATGAAGGTGATGTGGAGTGAACTGGTGAAGAGAGACCCTAACCAAAACCTAAAAATCTATGGATGGGCTTTGTGTATGTAAACATTAAATGGTCTGCATGTCTCCAATGTCACAATAAATGAATACCACATCCAAATAGGAAATAAAGTCTATACTGCCAGCATCCTGAACTTTTTATCTAGATGAATTTCATCAAACCTGTAAGCCCTAGGATGGTTCTCCAGTGATCTTCTTTCTTTGGCTCTAAGATGGGCCTTGAATAAGCCCACTTTCCTCTCTCTGCCTAAAGTGTGAGCTTTACTGCTAGAAAATTGAGTAACTATGGAGTTCTAGTACGGGCCATGTGAATCTGATCTCATGTGAGGAGCAGGCTGTAGGCCAAAAGCATTAAAGTAATTCTATCAGGTAACCTGGTGACATTACCTCTCTTACCCAGTTTGTCTAATACAGTTTAATATTGTTGAATTTATAAATGGTTATTTTTCCTCCTAAGGATAAAGGGAGGGGCACAGGGAAAAATGATGAGGAAATAAAACAGCGACTGCTGCTGTGAGGTCTGCTCTTTTGAGTAGGGAGAACTTGCTGATGCTGCTTAGATTTGTTTTTTTTCCAGGTTCCGCCTTCCTGTTTCAGTACTACTGCTGTTGCCTGGTTTGCTTGCGATAAAAAGGTCTGGATTTGGCAGGAAATTTCTGTAGTACTTGGGTATTGAAGAGTATTTGACACTTCCATTGCTCTGCATTTCTCTAGTCCCTGTCCCAAGGTACATGCAGGAGTTATGTTCTCAGGAAAAGGTTGTATCTTCAGCCATGCATAACATGTCACTAATGAAGTTAATACTTTACAATGGTGAGGAGTGGATATGAAGGATCCCATTCAAAATTTGTTTAACTGGACTACATTGGTCCAAAGTATTGCCCCTCTTTGAGATCATATATCACAATAGCAGACTGCTTTCTTGTTAAAAAAAGCAGCACTTAAATCATTTATGTAATATTGCTTAGGTTACATGATATACAGCAATATATGTGAAGTGTAATGTTTGTTATGTTAATATAGTTTGATTACTTTTATATGTATGTAAGGGGTGGCGGTGGTGCAGCGGTTAGCATTGTAGCCTCACAGCAAGAGGTTCTCACATTAGATTCTCGGCTGGAGTGCCTTCTGTGTGGAGCCTGCATGTCCTCCCCGCGGTCGAGTGACATTAAAGACATGCAGGCAGGTGCATGCGTGAATGGGTGTGCCTTTTTTGAAGGTTGGGCATTGGGTTGGCAACTCGGCACTGTAAAAAATCCATTGCCAATCATTAGCAGACTGGAGTTCTGCTGTGCGACCCCTAACCGGGAAAAGCCGAAAGACAATTTATTTACTTTTATATGTATGTAAATTTGCCTATGTCACAAGTACTAATTCAATAAATGTGTTTGGAAAAAAAAACACTCAAGGGGGAAAAAAAGATAGCAGACTGCTGATGCACATACCTTGATAGTACAATGACAGGTTTAGATTAAAAAAAAAGCTTGATACACTTTCACTGCCTTAAGCCCCAAAAGGCACAACAGTCTACCAGCTTGTAATCTTTATTTTTTTATATTGTACAGTTTTCTGTTTCCCCTCCTGCATGTCTATCAGCACTCAAGCCTCTATGGAACCATCATCTAGGCAGCTATGAGAGTGCTTGACATTCTTGCCAGCATCGTAGCAATGAAAGCATTTTTTTGCTTAGGAAACTACCCCTGCTACCCCACATGGTAATGTAAGTACTCATCTCACCATGAGGGCTGCCCCCACAAGTGTCAACAGGGGCTAACATTACCAATTTGGGCAGCCATGCCCAAATCCTCTTAACCCAGCCTTCCACTGCAAAATAAATTTCTGATCTCCAACTGGATCCTGTTGCTGGAGCCAAGGTACATGCCAGGTGACAATCAGTGTCTCTCCCCCACCCCTCCCTGAAGGAAGGGCATATACATCTCCCTTTCTGAGCTGTCAATTGCTGAATCTGCAAATCAAACTCTGGTAACCCTGAAACATCATCAGGGCTTTATCCCTCTATGCCACTGTCATATGCTACTGTAGTCCTGGTCTTCAGTTCCTCACTCTCTACTTACAAATGATGCAAACCTCATAAAATCACTTAATCAAACAGTGCTGCTGGATAAACCCTGAAGAGAGACACTTGTGCCTACAGGACCTACCATACTTGGCTAAAAAAAATAATAAAATATAGATAAAATTAGAAACATCAACCTCAAGTGCCACTGTCTCCACAGGCACTCATGGTTCTAAAGAGGGTCCCATGCCATATAAAGGCTGGACTGCATTGTGAGCAGAAAGGACTTCCAAATAATGGTGATACCCAAGGGATTGCAGCTAAGACAAAGCCTGTGGAATTGCTGCTCTCAGGGGAATAACCAGCAACCAGCCATCTCAACAAGAAGACAGCAGATTGTTGTGTTTGTAGTGGCAGAAGGACTCTGTTACCTCAGTTAATGCCTTGATAAAGTTCCCAGGAGAGGAGGAAAGGCAAAAGACCACACTGTACTGAAACCACTTCGTAGCAACAGCAAAGAGCTGGTCTCCTATGCAACTCCCAAATACTGGCATACCAAAAGCCATCCATCATGTCTATCAATGCCACCCAAAAGTCCTGCAAGAGGAGCAGCAACACGGCGTGAAAACTAACCATGCAAGGTTTTATACAACTGATGTGACAAATTAAATTGCCGAGCTCCAGCAGCATTTGGAACCAGTATCTAAATTCCTAGAACCCATGAAAGTAGTGTTCCCCTGGGTTCAGTCCTTGAGCCACTCCTCTTTAGCATTTACTTCTCAAAGTTCAAAGCTACTGTTAAGGGTTTATGGCTGACAAAGTTTATAGATTACTATAAAACTGGTGCCATCATAAACTCCCCAGAGGACACCAAGATCCTCCAAGAGTGGTGCTATCATAAACTCCCCAGAGGACACCAAGATCCTCCAAGAGGGCCTTTCCTAAACCTGTAGCTCGTGTCAAAACTATATACTGAAACAGAATACCAAGAAATGTAATAATATCTTTCAGCAAGTAAAACGTCCCATGTAACTATTACATTGATAAAATGTCCCTGAAAACTGTTCAGTAGATAGGGACCCAGAAACCAAAAAAGACAACAAAACTGCCCTTCAATCACCGCATATCTACTACTTTTTCACGGCACAACTTATTACTATGGGTATAGCATCCAAGTACAGGAATGCAATCATTCCACTGTATCTCACACTCATCAGGCTGATCACCGAGTATAATGCTTCCTTCAGCAGCCCCGAAAGCCCACAATGCTTCCTTACAAAGGAAATCAAGGGAATAAATTATAAAAATTATGTTGATAATCTCAAAGTCTTGTCCCTCTTCTCGGTCTGTTTTATACAGGCTTCTGAGGGGGGATTTCTGCCTCAGGTACAGAGCCTCAACAGATCCTCTCCTATCAGACCAACTGCACATTCACAAGTCCAATGGGGGGCATAAACACCCGCTTAAGAGATCTAAATTTCTTTTTGCAATATAAATAGAACATATGGGGGGTGATAAGAATCATGGAAAATAATTATTTGTAATAGACCCTCTCCATTTCAAGTAAAGTTTTTCTCTCATACTAGTCAAACATAAACTGGATGAATGGATGGGTAACCGCAAATTTATTCCAGTTTAGCACCCTTGTCCATCACGGACTGGGGCAATATGCAAATATTCTGCTCATCTCAAGGGTTATTCGTACTTAAAATATAAGGGCTCATGTATCAATAGCCTACTAAGAACCAAAAAAAAAAAAATAGTCTAGCAAGTACCTATGAACCTAACTGTACCAGAAAATGTTTTGACACTGGGCTCTTAGAAAAGAAAGTGTGGAGAGTAGCATAAACAGTTCTAGAATGTGGCACTTTCGGTGATGTATAGCACCCAATAACCTTGGGTGATGGTTCTCTACGCTGGGGAAAACACAAAGAACTAGTCTCTCTCTCATCAGTCACCATACCTCTCAACCAGGAAATAAAAAAATCTGGACAAAGGCCCGTGAAAAAATAGGCACAAATCTGTAAACTGATTAACATAAATTTGCATACATGATTATGTAACCCCACGCACTCCAATGGAATTGTGGATACAAACTTTCAAAGGCAAACTGAAGAACAGACAACCAAAATATGGCCACACACCCTGTAGTAAATGGTAGCCATTTTTTTTAAATATGTAGCAATGATGTTCACTGGGAAGGGAGAAGATGATGAACCTTAGGATTTATGTTTGGTGACTTGCAATATGTGGGTTTTGTGGTAAAAGTAGGGCATTTAATGTTAGGCAATATTCTAATCTTGGCAAAAGAATATTACAGTTTGCTAGGACCTCCAAAAGTCATTCAGCATGGCCTATTGATCAGTGGTGCAGCTAGTGTTTGCGCTGTCCAGGGCTGTCTTTGAGTTTGCCGCCCTTTCCCTTCACAAAATCATGGTCGAATATGGCTCCCCCATACACAGCCCTCCCCCCTACAGCCTTTACAATGTCCCATTACTATTTCACCCCATTTACCATAAACACTGTAATGTGCATACTGCTTTACTTCTACAATGATTATTTGGATTTCATTTAAAACTTTTATTTGATAAAAGACATATGTTAAACAAAGCAATACAGTCACAAAATGAAAATAGACTTGGCATTAAAACTTCTCTGCTCTTGAAATTCACATTCATTGAAACAGCACTGAAACCCACATTCAAAGAAAATACATCTGACCAGTGGCAGATAAAGATCATCTTTGGGCTGTTTTCAAAACATAGGCCCCTTGCACACGAAACATACATGTGTTCTTTGATACACCTTCCTGATTGTATTAAATTATATTCCTTGTATGATATAGCCCACTTGTTAGAGCACATTTTAAATTGATTGCTTTTAACATTTTTCCAGTAAGCAATGAAATACAATGAATCAACCAATAATGACTAAACTGCCCAATTCAGAACACTTCCATCATAAAAGTCTGCTCAAACTTCAACAGTCCACCAGTATCAGTAAATATGCACAATCTCTGCAGAAGTAAAAGTCATCTAAATAATTCCACATTAAAGAGATCTGTAACTAATGAAGAGGGTGCTGCTAGCAAACAACTTTATATTTCATTGTTTCATCTACAAATAGAGTGTCTGTTGCCCTTGAGAAATAAATTGCCTAGGTTACATCAAAAAATGAAAACCTAGTAATATTGCAATAGGGAATGGATGGCAAACTGATAACATGTTCATAGTTACTAGGTATCTCCGCCAAAGAGGATATTCTCAGGAATGTAGCATCCACCCCTTTTAAAAGTACAGCACAATATCAGCAATCCATCTACATACTGTGGGAGTAGAACCCACAGCCTTCTGCATCAAAAGCAAGTATTCTATCTGTTATCTGCTGTACTACTAACAACACAAACAGATTTGGCATAAGCAGCACTAAACTTCTCTCCCCCTGAAAAACTATGCAGCACAAGAAATCTGGAAAAAGCCAAAATTTATGGGGGGGCAAAGGACCAAAACAAGGGACACGTTTTAAACATTGCCAGAAAACCACAAATTTTAAGTGGAATAGACCAAAAGTATGAGCCACACATTCTGTAAAACCTTGGACAGTTCGGAACTATGGAAGTCCTTGATTCTCAAGTGGTAGTGGTATGGATAGAGAATTTAGGCTTTTGCTCCTTGCACCTAAGGTACAGGATTTGAGTCTGAGTAACCCTAACCACCAGTCATGCCTAACACACACACACACACACACACACACACACACACACACACACACACACACACACACACACACACACACACCTACCTCTCTAAAGTATGAGCTTCTGTTAAGTGAAGTAATCTCACACACATATTATATGAAAAGTAAACTTAACAGAATTCATTGCACATAAAACTTAACAGAAGCCTGCCTGCAGAATCTCTCTAAAGTATGATACTGTTAAGTGAAGTAATCTCTCGTAAGCTTAACAGTCAGAATTCATTACGCATAAAACTTAACGGAAGCCTGCCTGCAGAATGTCTCTAAAGTATGATCCAGACTGCCGTTAAGTACTATAAAACACCATAAATGTAATCTTAATCTCAAACTCAATTTCTCTCGCTTGCACATAAGCCTTATAAATGCAAACTTTTGCCTTACCTGGAGGAGCTGTTGTACACGCAGACCAGTCCGCAAGTTAAATTAAGTAATAAATGGCTCAGCATTCTGACAGACTATCTGTGAAGCTGACCTCATTGCGCACACCCAGCATGTGATGGATATCAGGAAAAAATTTGCTTAAAAAAAAAAAAAAAAAAAACTTAGGAAATTCAGAAATTAAAGGGGCCACTCGGGGAATTCATGACACCCCAATATTTTGCCCTCAAAACCGGTATTTACCAAGGAATTCAGTATGGTTGAGAGGTATGTCAGTCACCTGAGAGTGACAGTCAGGAGTGAAGAAGGCCCAAATGGTTCAAAGGAGGACAGGGTGGACCAGGAGTATTTTGATACATTTCTAATTGCACACGTTTGTGAAGAAGTTTCTACAGTACAAACTGTCTACGGAGAATCAGCTGATCAGAAGGTGATGTCATTAGAATGTTCCTGGTTGCTATATGATTATTTGAACAGATGATTGACAGGAAATGAACTTTTTCAAACAGCTGATTGTTATTTTTAAAAATAAGACAGTTGAGACTGTTAACCTGGACTATAAAAGAGACAGCTGAAGATAGTTGAAAGGCAGTTAGTTGCAGGTACAGATGAGTGCTGTGCAGTGGCTATCCAAAAAGGACTCACCAAAACTATAAGCCTGCCTTTGCCTTGCTGTTATGTTTTAGATTAGATCAGAGACAATATTCTCTAGCTAGCTAAGGAAAGTTTGGTTATTTAAATAGAGTTTTTATAAAATGATGGACTTCTATCCTACAGTTTAATTTTATATTTCTGTGACTGAATTCTAGTGTTTATGGAAAGTTATTGATTTACATTCTTGTAATCATTTCACTTATATTAAATGTTTTTCATTACCTTACATTGTGGTTGGACAATCAGTGTGTTACTTAGAGATCAGTGTGTGTTTATATGTTTGATACTCCCCAGGTCACATTGAATGCCTGGCTGCTTCTGGTCATAGCTATCATTTATTTTGATATTTAATTTTTAATAACTGATCACCCATTAAAGGGTGTGTAGACCTGTCTGACTCTGGTAGCAGCGTTTACCATTTGTATTGGGGAGGGGGACACAGCTGGAAATCTGTGTCAAGTTTCCCAAAAGTGTTTGAATGTGTGAGAGTTAAAGTTATTTTGAGTGTGAGTGAGTCAGAGCTCTTAAACAAGAACACACTGCTCTGAAGTGCATAATAAGGGATTACATTAGGGGTGGACAAAGGTATATACTCTAGTCCCAGGAAACATAGTATGTTCCTGGTGTGCTCTTAAGGGAAATTGTGGAATTTTACTTGTGCTCTGGTGCTTTCCTGTGAAGCTCCTACACTGGAGTCAGTAGTGAAGATTTAGGCTCCTTAATTACTAACCCAGGTTTTAAGTGAGAGACTTCACATTATTGGTGGCAGTCTGGTGGGATATTACCTGAAGTCACAACTTAAAGAAAAAAGGCTTCTTCTGGTTAGTGTGAGAGGGCAGATATACACCATTCCCATGCAGGTGTTTGGGACTGGGGGGGGGCATAGATTGCATAATAAACAGACACTTGCTGTAATATAAGCAGAGAGGTACAGGCAGGGGAGCTGGTGAAGAGTAACAATCAGCACAAGACCTAACTCCATCATCAAACCTAAGTGTTATAATCTCCCACACAGACTCAGCTATATATGTGCTCAACAAATACGGGAGGTTGTGTGCCAAACAAATATTGCAGGAAAGGGGCAGGGATATTCTTGAAAGGTTTTATTTATTTACTTACTTATCAGGTAAACACATTAGGCATAAGTGCCTCCTTCCATAAACAACCCAGAAGCCCTAACTTGTTAAGTGACTTGCCCAAAAATCACACCACATGCAAATGGAGACTGGGGGAAATCAAACCCAGTACTGCAGAATGAAGCTCATTAGCAAACACACTAGGCATACGTGCCTCTTCAAGGGCAAACATGCCAGTGAGTGTCCAACTACTCATGGTAAGGGAAAGGGAGAAGATTAATTTGGCCTAAATTCAAACATAAAAACACATCCTTGGAGCTCTATATAAGGTGATTTGCACATGGATTAATTCCAGGGTACCATCCTGTTTAACCGGTCTTAAGGTATAGTTTTTGCTAATGTAGATCGAGACACCTCCACCTTTTAGTCCTTGTCTGTGCAGCTGATGGTCTAAATGTGTGGAAGACACTGTAGCCTTGCTTTACCAGGGTACTTTCTGTAATTTGGTAGTCTTTTCCATGCATCAGCTGCACTTTCAGAGAACCAATCAGTACACTTTTCATTCCTATAGAATCTTCTACATAGGTTGTCTGATTCTCTACTACTTTTTGTTAACCCAAACATTCTCAGAGGTAGTTGTCTCTATACCTGAGTAAGATCTTCTCTTAAATATCTATATGAGACACTGTATAAGTTCAGATTTTAGTTTTTCATAACTTAAATTTTCACATCCGTGGATGCCCTTGGTATAGTTCCACTGTACTCTTTTCAGTTTACTAATGCTTCTTTTCTTATAAGGTATCCATATTATTATTCCATACTCAAGTTTTGATCTAATGTAACCAACAAACAATGACTTCATCACTTCTGATTTCCTAGACTTTATACATCTTTTTATACAATGTATAGTTTCATAACCATTAACCAATTGGTTAATATTGATTAGAAAACCTCAAACCTAGTTTGACCAATATACCCAGGTCCTTAATTGAATCTATAGTTTCAATCATTCTGTGCTGTATTAAATATTCAGCTTTCAATTTATGTCTCCCAAATCTCATATGCTTACTTTTTGATGCATTTATCAGCACATTTTTCTCATGTGCCTGAATAGTCAAATTTAGTTAAGTTCTTTTGTAGGCATACCCTGTCACACATATAATAAGTTTACCCATTTTCAAGTCATCTGCATACAGACTATAGAACACATCAGATGACAAAGATAGATCTGAAAGATACAATCTATTTCACCTGTCCTGCTGTTGTATGATACTTGCCATGTCCTATTTCTAAGCCATGCAGTTATCCATCTTATCAAGACTACATCAATACCTAGTTGTTCTAATTTATCCATATTTTGTGTACGACCCTATCAAATGCTGAAGTTAAATCTATATAAATTACATCACAGCACAATTTTTCATTCATAGCTGTTCTTATATTGTTACAGATCATATTACATACAGTAATAGATCCATTTTTAACATATGAATGTTGATATATGGTTTCACTTCCCGACCTTTCCAGTTCTGACAATAACTTATCCAATATTACTTTCTCCATTATTTTTCCACAACAAGAAAGCAAACTTAGGGGGGGTTGTATGGCACTGGGTTTGTCCTATTCCCCTTTCCCTTAAAAACAGGTTTAACAAGTGCATGTCTCAAATCTTGAGGAATCACCCCATATTTTTATGACCTAATAAATAACAGATACAATGGTACTGTAAGTTCCTGCTGAAGTGTTCTCAGGTCATTACTACTAATTCCATCTCCTCCCACTGCTTTTATGGATCCAGTTTGCATAGCTCTTTTTCAATATGATCCAATTTGATTTCAGTATATGAGGTTGCCTGGACATCACTAGGACAAATTATCACCCCCTTTTGTGGAGTCTAACTGTTTTGGATAATATTGTGTAAATGCATCCATAATCTGTTATGTCCGAGAATAAATTTTAGAATTGAGACACAATTTAGCAACTTGTCTGCCTTTACGCCTTCCACATTTTAAATCTATAAAATGGTTTCATATTATGCTTGATATCTTTATATAAATTTTCTTCAAAGCTTTCTCGATCTTGTCTCACTCTATGTTTAATTTGTCTGCTCAACTTGTTAATTTAGTTTTCAAAGTTATAGTTCGACCTATTTTCAATTTCTTATATTTTTATCTCTCATCTTAATCAAGTATTGTGTTCTTGTAGAAATATATCCCCTGGTGTTGTGTGCCTAGATCCGGACGTTAAACATTTTTATTTTTTTGCATTCATACAATTTCTCTTTCAAAACTTTTACCATTCCTTCTGCAATTTTTCCACTGAACACATCACTCCAATTAGTTTTAAATAGTGACTGCTTCCATACAATCTGATATTAATCTTTTGTGCAATGGTTTAGATTTCAGTTTGGCAAAATTATCTAACAACAAATCAACCTTTATAACCCCATGATCACTGCACATCAATGGTGGTAAAACTCAAAATGAAGTAAGAGTAATTTCTTTAGGAACACAAAAAATGACTAGTATGTTCCATTCCCTAGTAGACTTTTTTACAATTTGAAGCAATTGCTGCTCTTGAACATATTTTATGAATAATTACCTTACTAATGTTGTTGAATCGATATTACTCCAGTTTGTTTCTGGTAAATTTAAATTCCCAGCTACAATTATTCTTCCTTCCAGTGTTTTACACAAGAAATGTATGAGAATACATCTAGGTCATCAGCACTTGACTTTGGCAGTCCATACACTCCCAACAGCTGTTATACATTCCAGGGTTGTCTTCCTTGTCACAGTTATACAATCTATAGTATTAGTGTTAACACTGAACACATAATAATCACAAGTCTCATAATTATCTTTAATCCCTATCATAACACCTTCATCTGATTTTGTCAGAATGAATGTTAAAGTAAAAACATTTATACCCTGACAGAACTGGTTTCTGGTTATTGTCGTTTAACCATGTTTCACAAACAACACCACCAATCTTGTGGGAGTGTAGCAATATTTTCTTTACAGTAATGTTCTTCAATCCTTCCATTTTCATTTTTGATTTCTTATTTTTTACCTACCATTGCCTTTGTTTTTCTACCTTCTCTTTTGGAAAAATGATGCCTTTTTCTCTAATCTGAAAGTTTGCTGATAGAATAATGTCCCTGTAATCTGTGTGTTACATAACAAAGCAGTGTCCTTTTTATTATTTATCCTCTTTGCTTTACACACAATTATCATTTTTTCTTGTTATTTACTGTGAACTTCTTCCTTTCTTTTTTATTTTCTTCTATAAGCTCGGAATCCTCAGAATGCTGAATATTTGTATCTTGAATTCTAAAGTTGTCAGCAGTATTATCTTGTTCAACAAGGGTTCTATTTGCTGCTTGCCTAACATTATTTATCTAATCAGTCCAGTCATGAATACATGTAACAACAGTTGTTCAAGCTGTGCTAATTGCACAAGTGCAATTGTTATCAGTAAATCTAGATTTACCACTAATAATGGTTATCAAATCATCCAACTTTTGACATGAGGAGCACCGATCACCAGTGTTATCAGGTGTTACCTTTAAACATACACAGCATTTAATTCACTGCACAAGATAATTGTACTTTAGCAAATCATTAACAATGTACTCATTTAATGAATCCATATTCAGCTGCAAATGAAGAAAGAATGCTAAAAGAAAAGAATAATCAAAGTCAGTTACCAAATAATTCAAAGAGAATTTAAATCAACTTCTTTGAGAAAAATCTCACAAGCAATTTGCAACTAAATATTAAATTCAATACAGGTTGTTGCTCTGACTTTAAAAGTCACACAAAGTTGGAATTCCTTTACATCACACTGAAATGTGTGCATTAAGTCCTGTTCACTATCACTTGCATTTTAATAGCAAAGATCAAGAAATCACAAACCAAGACAGGACTGTTTAGATAAATTGTGGACTGTCATCTCTGCAGTCTGTGTGAATTTATAGCTGACTAGGCTCATTGATATGGCTAGAGTTTGCCTGTCTAAAACATATCCCTTTCTAATAACAAACAGTGAAAATTAAAGGTAAACAGCAAAATATTGCTCAAAGTAAATCATGTTGACAAGCCATCTCTTCCTTCCTACAAGCAGTGAAAAACAGTGGTAAAAAATAAAATACAAATTCAAATAAAGACTTCTCTTGTCAGGCTACTGGACAGTCAATCAGAAACCAAGTCAGCATTGTTTACATAAGCTCTGGATTCAATGAGGTTTCGGTTGTAGCTTTAGCATCAGTTATTTGTATGTGTTAGACCCTCTTTGTAGGATATTTGCATTTTGTGGAGTTTCATGACTATTCCCAGTTTGCAATCATCTTCAAACTTGGTCAGCCATAAGCCTTTAACATTGGTCTTGACTTCTGAGAAGTGGGATGCCAAAGAGGAGCAGGCCCAGCACAGACACCTGAGGGACTCCACTGGTGAGGTGCCCCTTTGTGGAGGTGGTCTCAAGAATCCTAACTTCCTGGGTCCTACCTGTGAGCAAATTGGCTATCCAGCACATTGTATGTGTGTTTATGCCTAATTTCATAAGTTTGTTAACAATGCCAGAGTGGGGTATTGTATTAAACACCATAGCCAGGTCAATGTATGCAGTATGTATTGTTTTACCCTCATTCACTGCCTTGGTGACCTTCTCAAAAAAGTCCATTAGGTTCAGTAGGCATGACCTTCCTTTGTCAAAGCCAAACTGGGATTGCTTTAAGAAATGTAGGCATTACAATGTAAAAAATAGAAGAAAGGCTGGACAAAAGCATGTTTAAGTTAATGTGCTATGACTCTGGGTTGTTGAGGTGGGGGATGGAGTATAAAAGTGCACAGATTATAATATATGTAGAGATGATATGTTTTCTCTTATATTTTTTTTAATTCTTTTTATTTATATCATTGAAAAAGAAATATATTAGACAACATCACACAAATTACAAAAAAAACATACACAACTATATACATTTATACAGTGCCCAAGAGAAAAGTGAAACAAATCATATTGGTACAATCACATTCAATTCAATATATGGTCAAAAAACATCCTCCAAAACTCCTTAAGATATGGAGTCTGTTTGTGGTTGTGAAAAATATATCTATGTGCCTTTAGGTGGTTGGTCGCAAGTGTCTTAAATCCTTCCCAGGAAAGTAAGTTATTGTTTTTCCAATTAAGAGTGATGTAATACTTTATAAACATGAAGATGGATATTAAGATCCTAAGTTGCAACTTCGTCAGTCCTGGGGGAGGGATATGTAAGACGGCAAATTTCCAAGAAAGAGTTGATTTTTCGTAGCCCATTTTCTCAAGCTGGACTCTTATTGCGTACCATAGATTATATGAGTGTTTACAGCTCCAAAATATGTGTAGGGTGTCTCCTGTCTGATTTTGGCAGTATTGACAATGAGGAGAAGAGTTATGGTATATTTTGTTGATTATACTTGGGGTAAGATAAGCATCATTCAATAACATAAGCTGGGTGTATCTACGTTTTCTAAGAGGGATGAGATTGGGGTCATTTTTGATGGCATTCAATATCTGGTCTTGAGTGATATGGGGATCCTGTTTTATCCAGTAGCTAGAATATATGGGCTCCTTTTGTGTTTTGATGGACATAATGAATTTATAGGAGCTTGAAATCATTTTCTTTTTGAGTAGAAGTTCCATAAAACCTTACATGTGGAAACGTCTTTATCTGATACACTGATAGGGTTAAATCATTTCTGAGATACTTCCCTAATTTGTCTTAATATGGTCAAATATTTTTTAGAGAGATTCATCTTAACGCTTGCCTCTGAAGTAGAGAGGTGCATATATGGGTACAAGTCTAAGATAATTTTATCCTTCAGGAGTGGGAATTGATTCAAGTTTATCATAGTCCCATTCAATCTTAAGTTAGGATTAAGGTGCAGGGGTTGTAGAGTGTTAAAGGCTGGGGTTAATTTTAAGGTGTGTACAAGATTTTGTAAAGCATTATCCTGTAATTTATACTGTTATGCATTTTGTGTTTGCTCAGGTTATCTTTATTTAAGAAGGGAAGAGCTAGAGGATTGAAGCTAAGCAATTTGATATAGTTATTATACAATTTGACCCAAATGGGATACCAATTAGTGGAGTTTTTAGTGAATGTAGCTATATTAATTATTCTACTACATTTAATGATTTCATAATACAGTTTGAAGTCTGGCAGTCCTAAGCCTCCTAGTTCTCTTGGGAATGAAAGTTTAACATAACTAATCCTGGGGACCACAAGAAATTCGACAAAGATGAATAAATAGTTTATGTTTTCTCTTAACTTTTGCATGAGAAAATGTCTGGATTAAGGCTCTTGGCTTAATGTAGTAAGTTTTCTCTTCCCAAGCAAATAAATAAGAGAACACTGAATGTAATGAAAAGCTTTCCTTTAGCAAATAAATGTTCAATTTGAGAAGTCTGCAGCTGAGGGCAGATGTACATTTAATTGTTAGGTTTCCATATAGACAAGCTGACTGTTATGCAATAAAAAACACAGCACTTTTTTAAAGCTAAAAAAGCTAATGTTTTCAAAAAGTACACAAGCTGTTTATCACATCCGGGAGAGGATTAAAGATAAGATAAGAACAGAAAGCAATTTAATGAAAGTAAGAGCACAGGCTATAATATGCATCTCAGGATGGACAACCTTAATTTTAGGTTAGGTTTTGCCTGTGTGACCAGTGATCAATTTTGGGCAACTGTTCCTATCAGGAAGGTTAAACTTCATTATTTAAAGATGTACACACAGTTTTGTGTGCTTGCTAGTTAATACGTTCTGGGGATGTAGTTTTTTTTGTTTGAGGATTTTCATTAAAACAAAAATTCTTGCAAAATCTGACAAAGGTTGAAATGGAGGTAACAAGAAACAACTGTATAAAAGATCAACTTGCTAAAGAGGTCACTCGATGGGTTGCCAACTGGCTTACTGACAGAACCCACACTGTAAAAGTAGTCGACTCCAAATCCAGCTACAGACAAGTGACAAGTGGAGTACCTCAGGGTTCAGTCCTGGGACCGCTCTTGTTTGGCATCTACTTCTCTGAAGTACAGGCCAACACTAAGGGACTCTGGCTAACACAGTTTGCAGATGACTGCAAGCTGGGAGCCATTATTGAATCCCCAAATGATGTGGATATTCTACAAAAGGGCCTTAGAGAAACAGATGCTTGGTGCCAGAGCCATGGGGTCAAGCTCAATGCTAAGAATAAAGACGTTATGTACTTACCATAACGTTCCATGTGAGTTTATCTCACCTTTATTCTCACTGATGAGTTTGGAGTAGCAAAGCTCAAGGTTTAGCAATAGCTCGAGACCAAGCTCCTTATCCCATGAGGCACTGCTGGAATTATCTCAGATCTTGTTTGCTGTGTGTACTATATCCCTGGAAGATGTCCACTCTCCTAAAAAGGAAAAAGAATAAGAAGAATTGAACAACCGGGATGATACCAGCCTCTGAGTCAAATGTTAGCCAGGTGGGGGATGGAGGGAGGGACATGAGAATAAAGGCGAGATAAACAACTCACATGGAAAGTTATGGTAAGTACATAACTTCTTTATGTGAAGTTGTTAAATCTCGCCATTTATTCTCACTGATGGGTAGTGTCCCTAGCACCCGCAATCCTGGGTGGCTCACAGGAGTATATTTTTCAGGACTGTAGAACCAAAAGAAGCCCTGTCCCTGGAGGCCTTATCCACTTTGTAATGAGTGATAAAAGTATGAGGCTTAGACCAAGTGGCTGCAGCACAAATGTTATCAAGGGGCAATTTAGCTAGAAAAACAGAAGACATAGAAACGGCTCTGGTTGAATGAGCCTTTACCTTGTGTGGCAAGGGTATGTTAGCAGTTGCATGAACAAATGAGATACAATCCAATAATCATTTTGAAAGGGTTGTTTTAGCCACTGGTCCACCTTTTCTGGCCTCCGAAAAGGATACAAAAAGTTGATCCGATTTCCTAATATCCTTAGTTCTAACAAGATAAAATCTGAGCTGTCTGTGCACGTCACGTTTGTGCAGCATGTATTCTATTTTGTTGGAATGGTTGGGAAAGAAGACTGGCAACTCAATGAACTGATTGATATTAAACTCAGAACAGACATTAGGCAAAAAGGAGGGGTTTGTTCTCAGAGATACTCTATCAGCATGGAAAATCATATAAGGAGGTCTGATAGATAATGCTTGAAGTTCTGACACTCTGCAGGCAGAAGTAATGGCCACTAGAAAAATAGTTATCCAGGACAGAAATTTGAGATCAGAAGATGATGCTGGTTCAAAGGGGGAAAGAATTATTTGAGATAGCATAAAATTCAAACTCCAAGGAGAATAAGGAGACTTCAGTGGGGGCCTCATGTGAAAAGTACCTTTGAGAAAAGCCTTAGATAACTTATGGTCCATAATATTTAAACCATCAATTCCAAGATGGAAATTGGATATAGCAGCTAACTGAACCCGAACTGCAGCAGCTGCGGTTCCCTCCTTAAAAAACATGGTCAAAAAATCTAGAATGGATGACAATGGAGCTTGAAAACGATCCATTTTTTGTTTGCCGGCCCAAATAGAGAACCTCTTCCACTTACTGAGATATAATTTTCTGGTGGAAGGCTTATGGGAAGACAATAGAATTTATCTTGTGTCATACAACAGGGAATGAAGCCTGGTATGTGGGGAACTGGATCAGTCAAGCAGTTAGTTTCAGTGACTGCAATGAAGGATGAAGGTCCCCTGACGGGTGTGTCAGCAGATCTGGAACTGGGTCCAGGATCCATGGATCCTCCAGAAAGGTGATGGTGAAGAAAGGGAAACCAAATCTGTCAAAGCCAATGGGGGGGCTATAAGAATGACAGTCCTTCATAGCGACTTCGCTTTCTGTAAAAATCTGAGTAACAATGGGATTGGGGGAAATGCATATAGGAGACCCGGAGGCCAATCGTGTACGAGTGTATCTCTCGGGGGATGTCCCGGAGGTGGTATCAGGGCAAAGTAGCTTTTGCATTTGGTATTGATATGACTGGCAAAAAGGTCACACCCAAGGCTGGCCCCATTTGTGGAAAATCCTGTCTGCAATGTCTTGGTTGAGAGACCACTCATGAGGCAACAAAATTGCCCTGCTCAGCTTGTCAGCTATCACGTTGGATTTCCCGGGATGTGCGTTGCTAACAGAAAATGCTGGGATGACATAGCCCATTGCCATACTCTGAAGGCTTCTCGACAAAGGGGGTAAGACTTGGTTCCGTCCTGTTTGTTCAAGTACTAGACCACTGACATGTCTGTCTGAACTGCAATCGTCCCTAGAGGAAGAGAGTCCTGAAAATACTGCAACGCCAGAAGTACTGCTGTCATCTCTAGAACATTGATATGCAGATGCGACTCGATCTGTCCATGTGCCTTGGGCAGTCTTTCCCTGAAAATGCCCCCCACCCTATCAGGAAAGCGTCTGCGGTCACAGTGGCTACTAGGGGGAGCACAAAGGGTCATCCCATTGTGATATGAAGAGACGTCAACCGCCACTGAAGGTCCCTCTTGTATGAGTTTGTGATGAAGATCATATGGTTCATTGGCAATTCCTGGTAAGACCACTGGGTGAACAGAAGCCACTGAAGAATTTGCATATGCAGCCTTGCGAGAGGAATGGCTAATATTGCTGCCGCCATCAAACCTAATACTTTCAAGACCTCTGTGGCTGGAGCTCTGTTCTTTGACACCAAAGAGGCGACGTGCTGGTGAAGCAGTGAGACCCTTTCGCCTGGAAGACGTAGAGTGGTGGTTGAGGTATCCAACTCTGTTCCTATAAAGATGATATGCTGCGATGGTGACACGGCAGACTTTTCAAAGTTGAACGTAATGCCTAATTGGTTGCAGAGCGTCAGAGTGGATTTGGTTGCCTGAATCAGTTGATGCCTGGTGGTGGAGGTAAGGAGCCAATCATCTAGGTATGGAAACACCTGGAATCCTAGACACCTCAGGTGAGCCGTGACCACTGCCATGCATTTGGTGAAAACTCTGGGGGCTGTAGTGAGACCAAAGGGCAGGGCTCGAAACTGATAAAAACTGTCTCCCAGCTGGAAACGCAGGTGATCTCTGGAGCGTCTGTCCATCTTTATATGGTAGTACGCGTCCTTGAGATCGATGGAGCACATCCAATCGCCTTTCCCTAAAAAGGGAAGTATGGACTGAAGCATGACCATTCGGAACTTCTCTTTCTTCACAAATTGGTTGAGTCTGCTGAAGTCCAAGATGGGTCTCCAGTCCTCTGTTTTCTTTGGAACCAAAAAGAATCTTGAGTAAGTTCTGAATCCTGTTTGGTCTGCTGGGACTGGCTGGGTGACTCTTTTTCTAGCAACTTGTGGACCTCTATAGCTGCTTGCTCCCTGAAACTGGGTGGAACGTCCAGGATTCTGTTGATAGGAATAGGGGGAAAGAGAATACCCTCTGGAGATGATGCTTTGTACCCAGGTATCGGATGTTATGTCTAGCCAGGCTTCTGGGTATAAAGACAAGTGACCCCCGACTGCCTCAAGAGCAGGACAGCCGGACTGCCTCAAGAGCAGGACAGCCGGACCTCCTTTCAGGGGAGTGCTGGAAGGGCTGACCAGAGAATTGACCTCTGTCATCCTGCTATTGCGGACTCCCTCTGCCGTGTGGGTGGCGTCTTCCATTATAACCCCCCTCCTCTGCCTCTAGAGGGGGTTTTGCCATGTATGTCCTGAAAGGCTCCTTGGGCTTTTCGGAACCACATCTTTCCTCCCCTAGGGTCTTTAGGATAAGGCCGAGTAAGGTTAGAAAAGCAGACTCCGACAGCAGACAGAGTCTTTCCTTCTTGCTCACACATGGTCAAAGTTTCCTTGACCTTGGGCCCAAAAAAGGATGAGACATCAAATGGGGTGTTGATAAATAAAGACTTTAAGGGCTCCGTGAAAGAACAGAGACGCATCCAGGCATATCTACGCAGAGCAATGCCTGAACTTGCGGCCCTACTCGAACCATCAGCTGAGTAAGATATGAGATGCATGGACAAGTTCACAATCGAGTTTAGAGTAGCGAGCTGGTTGGTAACTTTGTCGAAAACCCCTGCAGCTACCGTACCCTGGAGAGTATCTTCTAGCTCTTTCATGAGATCTCTTTGGAGTCTGGTGAAGTGGGTTAAATAGTTCAGTGATCAAAGAGAAAAAGTCGCTGAACTATACATGCGTTTCCCATATCTATCCATGATCCTAGAATCTCTGTTAGGAGGATGGATAGATGAGGAAGTCTCAGACATTTCCTTCTTGGTGGCCGCCGCCACCACCATAGCATCAACAGGCACTCCCTTGGTCAAAAAAGGTTTATCCACAGGGGCGGAGATGAACTTATTTGGCCTCCGAGGGACAGGTTCCATGGAATCCGGTGACTCCCACGCTCTACGAGATATCAGATCCATGAGCATGTCGTAAGGTGGAGACACCCAAGAGTTGGGAGGTTGAGACCCGAAAGCCTTCAGAAGCACTGACCCGTCCTCGGTAGGGCTTTTGGACTGCCAATCACCCCTCTGCCTAAGGATCTCTAGTATCTCCGCAAAGGAGATATCCTCAGAGGAGGATCGAGGGGACCCTTCTGACTCATCCAAGCCAGTGTCAGATGTCAAAGTCTCCTGTGGGGAGTCCAAGTATCTCCTCTTACACAACGTCTTCCTGCGGACCTCAGCGGGAGCCTCTGGAGAGGTCTCAGAAGAGCAAGGGGCGCCCTGTTGGGTTACCTGAGGCTCAGGGTCTCTACGCTTGGGTTGGCCGATGGAAACAGAAGCAGACACAGGTGCTTGAGGGGAGGAAGAAGCCGGACCTGATGCTGAAGATGTCCTTGGAGACATGACTCTCCTCACAGCTTCGAAAGCACCATGGCTCTGATGAGAAGGAGTATAAGGACCCAAAGGAATTGCCTGATCCTCCCGCACCAAAGCCATGGGCTCCGAGCCCGAGGTAGGAGCCGAGCTCATCTGAGCCGAAGCCCCGAGAGGAAGAGTCGGCACCGACAAGTCGGTACACTTACCCTCACCGGACGCAACAGGAGAGTGTCGGCTCCTAGAGTCCCTGGTCGGTGCCAAGGACGTCCGAGCGGATGGAACCGAAGATACTGGGGCAGGTCTCCGCTCCACAGGATCAACAAACATCAGGCCAACCTCCTCCGGCTCTGAAGGTGTGGTACGGCTCGGAGGAGGAGCAGTCAAGTCCGGGGTGATGGTCTTCGGCTCCGACCCGATGGGAGTGTCGGAGCCAACAATAATTTGGCAAGGCCTAGTGCCCTTAAGAGCTTCTGTACCAAATTTTCCATATCCAGATCAGAGAGGCTAACAGAAGACTTCGATGAATGCACAGACGGTGCTGTTTGAAGCAAAGGAGATGAAGGAGTCTCAGAGACTGGCTCCAAGGCTGTGAGCTGGCTCTGACAGGAAGGCACACTCAGCTCCGAGGTCAATGGAACCGATGGCCCTGAATCATCCATTTTCTTAGCCTTCTTAAATCCCCTGGAATCCGCAAAAGATTTTGAAGATTTAGATGACTTCCTGGCACCATCCTGGTCACTCAAAGCTTCAGAGAAGGGGTGCTTAAGCAAGCCCCGATCCACCAATTTTCTCTTCCTTTCTAACAGCACTCTAGAAGAGAAGGGATGACAAATACTACAAGATTCCTGTAGGTGCTTCGCACCCAAACAGTATACACACTGAACGTGCCCATCAGTGACCGACATCTTTTGTCCACAGTATGGACATTTCTTGAAGCCAGACTTAGATTTTTCTTTAACTTCAGACATAATTATGCTAATGCTTAAACTCTATCACAACTAATAGCAAATATGAAACAGTTTTAACACGCACTATATATAAGTATATAAACTGACAAAACTATCTAATAAACTCTATCACAACTATCCACTAAAGGCCAAGGCCAAAAACTGCCAGAATAGCTATTAATAAGGAATTGGCTAACAGTCTAAATCACACTAAAGTAGCACCAAACTAACACTATAAGAAAATAGAAAAAAGTTTGTAAAAACTTGCTATTAGATGAAAACAGTCTCGAGCAACACTGAAACTAAGAGATCCGTGTCGCGGAAAACTAGATCTGAGGTAATTCCAGCAGTGCATCATGGGATAAGGGGCTTGGCCTCACGCTATTGCTAAACCTTGAGCTTTGCTATTGGCCATGTCGGAGCAGAGGACCGGCTCCAAACCCATCAGTGAGAATAAACGACGAGATTTAACAACTTCACATGTATAGTTATCCTCTTTGGGAAAAAACATGTACCTGTGAATTACCACCCAGGTGGCAGTACACAAAACACCGAAAGTGTGATAAGAGGAACACAGGTGGACAGTGGTCTCACCTTTGATAACCACATTGCCAAAACAGTCAGGAAATCCTTTTATGTGGCGCACCTCATCACTAAGGGCTTTTCATCCAAAAAAAAAAAAAAAAAAAAAAAAAAAGGAGTAGGTCATTGTCCCACTGTACTCATCCCTCATTAGACCCATTATAGAATACAATGCCCCATTTTATATGTACCTCTCAAGACATCTGTACAACTGGAAAGGCTGCAGAAATACCTCACTAAAAGAATCACAGGCCTAAAGCAGATGCCCTATGCTGACTGTCTAAAAAAACTCCAGCTATACTCTGTCGCATATCGTCTACTCAGAGGCGATCTCTGCTTAACATACAAGGCCATGTCAAACCCAGAGCTGTTGGACATGTGACACTTAAAGAAATCCCAATCCCTCAGAGCCACACGCTCCAGGGGTCTAAACCTTGTCATCACAATGAACAAAACATGCTGGAGGGATAGGTTCCTGACCCAGAGACTCCCCAGACTCTGGAATAGACTGCCCATACATGTCAAGCAGAGCACCTCTTTGGCCCTCTTCAAAAGGAACCTTGACGATTGGATGGGAGATAGGAAATGCACCCTGGGGATCACGTCAGTTGCCCTGCTAGACAGGGGTCCAGGGAAGTAAATATTGTGGGAAGAAATAGCCGGGAATTGTTATGGCTAGGCTTGTATAGGCCCTAGGGCCAATAGACTAGTACCAATTTATGAACCTATGAACCTATTAGTGGGGTTATGTAACACAAAAGCTGGAAAAAAGTTATGCACTTACCATAACTTGGAATCTGTGCTATCCAGTGTCATTATTCATCATGGATGGGGTGGATCCGACCTCAGATCTGAGCCGGCAAAAGTGAGTGACAGATCCTGAACTTGAGTTCCTCCCCTCCCCTTACTTCCTGTTACCTACAATCCTCAGATCCAATTTATAAAATCCACAAAGACACTGAGTTCCAAATGGCAGTAGTGCTTCCAAATGTTTTATTCGACCATAAAATGTCACGTAAACAATGTAAAAAGTACTAACAAGTACTGGTAATTGAGACTGCAAACGTATGAAACAGAACTGTAGAAAAACAAATAAATGTTAAGCGCTTTTCGTTCGGATTCTATCCGGATTTTTCAGACAAAAAAAAATGTTAAAATCCCATTTAAATAACCTCTCCTTGTAAAACTGACCTATTCTGTCACAATGTTCACAGTTTGAAAATTTTAAAGCTGCATTTACTTTCGCTCATATGAGCGCAATTACAACATAAAATTATTTAAAATATAATGTATGAAATGCGATAATTAGCAGAGATCTGCCCATATTGTAAGTCCGTTCCTTACAATAGTGTGTGCAGTACAAGTTATCAATAATTAATAATTATTAGTTTGATCAGCAACCATTTACTATTAAAACTATTTTGAATGGTGTCTACTTTTAAATAAGTGACATCTAGATATTACGCTTAGTGTTGTTAATGAGGAGAGGTTATTTAAACGGGATTTTAACATTGTTTTTTTTGACTGAAGAAGTCCAGATAGAATCCAGACGAAAAGCGCTTAACATTTATTTGTTTTTCTACAGTTCTGTTTCATACATTTGCAGTCTCAATTACCAGTACTTGTTAGTACTTTTTACATTGTTTATGTGACATTCTATGGTCGAATAAAACTTTTGGAAGCACTACTGCTGTTTGGAACTCACTGTCTTTGTGGATTTTATCTGTTGGAGTTTCGTTTATTGGTGCTACCTCAGATCCAATTTGCTAGATACTTGTCACAACAGGGACCCAATTCTCATCCCGGTAATTAGATCACATACCCATACGACACAGCCCCAAGACTCTTCTGGCCACCAGAAGGAGGGGGGCAAAGGGAGGGAATGTGATGAATAATGACACTGGATAGTACAGATTACAAGTTATAGTAAGTACATAACTCTTTATCTGATGCTATCCGTGTCATTATTGATCACATTGAGTCCCCAGCTACCCAAAATCCTGTGAGGTCTCACAGAAGAACCAAACGAGGCCCTATTCCTGGATACCAGAACCAAATTGTAGTGGGATACAAAAGTATGGGGGTTTGACCAAGTGGCAGCTGCACAAATGTCTTCTATGGAGGTTCTGGCCCAGAACACTGAAGATGTAGCTACTGACCTATTAGAGGGATCCTTAAGAGGTCTAGGAAGATCCTTATGATTGATTTGATAAATGTGATCTAAGCAAGAAACTATCCAATGAGAGTTGGATATTTTGGAAATTGCTCTGTCTCTCCTGGCCTGAGAGAAGGCCACAAAGCGCTGATCTGATTTTTGAAAATCCTCAGTCCGCTTTAGGTAGAAACGTAACTGCATAGGGATGTCTAGGCAATGAAGCTAATATTCGCCTTTGTTGGAAAAAGTGAGAAAAAAGATAGGGAGTTGGATACACTGGTTTAGATTAGTTTCCAAAGCTACCTTAGGAAGGAAGGAAGGATTGGTTCTGAGGGAAACTCTATCCTTATGAAAAACCAAGAAAGGTGGTTTTATACAAAGCGTTTGTAACCAGGAGACTCTTTTGGAAGAGGTAAATGCTAACAAAAGGGCTGTTTTCCAAGAATAAAACTTGATGTCACATGTTGCCTCAGGTTCAAAAGGGGGTAGTGTTAGGGGCTGCAGCACCAAGGTAAGGTCCCATGGAGGAGAGGGGTCTTTGAGGGGGGGCCTAAGCAAAAACACCCCTTTGAGAAAGGCTTTGCACAATCTAGAAGAAAACACAGGACTAACGTCCAAATGAAAGTTAGATATAGCTGTCAACTGGAGCTTAATCACAGAGAAACTTGCCCCTTGCTGAAAAAGGTAAGAAAGGAAAGAGAAAATATCGGAACGCGGGGCTGAAAAAGGATCTATGTCCCTCTGGCGAGCCCAAATAAAGACCTTCTTCCTCTTGCGGGAGTATAAACCTTTTTAGTAGAAGGCTTCTGGGAAGCCAAAATGATGTCCTTCACTGAGGAAGGCAAATTTATCCAGCTGACGATTACCGGAACTGGAGGCACCAAGCTGTCAGTCTCAAGGACTTCAGGTTGGAAGGGGGAAGGGGAAGTCCCGATGTGTGTAAGACAAGATCCTGAACCGGATCTAATATTCACAGTGGATATTTCAGATGAGACCATAGGAGGGAGAACCATGTCTGTCGAGACCAAAAGGGGGCAATGAGGATGAGTTAAGCCTTCAGGCGATGGACTTTCTGAAGAACTTTGGGAATAAAGGGTGTTGGAGAATAGGCATAGAGAAGACCCAGCACCCAGTCGTGAGCTAGACCATCCCTGGAAGACTCCCTTCAAGGGGGGATCAGGGCAAAGAATCTGCTGCACTTGTAATTGGCTGGAGACGTAAACAAGTCACAGCACGGAGATACCCATCGACGGAAGATATGATCTGCCACTGACTGTTTCAGAGACCATTTGTGGGGGTTCAGGATAGTCCTGCTCAGCTTGTCTGCATGCATGTTAGAGTCACTGGGGATCTGCATTGCAAGCAGAAAGTGGACCGAGGCTATCGCCTATTCCCAAACTCTAATGGCCTCTCGGCAGAGAGGATAAGATCGTGTTCCCCCTTGCTTGTTGACATACCAGATCACAGTCTTGTTGTCTGTCTGAATTGCCACCATCCCGAGTGGGAGAAAGTCCTGGAAGGCTTGCAACATCAGTAGGACCGCTCTCATCTCGAGGACATTGATGTGGAACTTGGTCTCTGACAGGGACCACATGCCTTGAACAATCCTTCCCTGGAAATGTCCACCCCACCCCAACAGGGAGGCATCCGTGGTCACAGTGGCTTGGAGTTGTGGGAGGCAAAAGGGTCTCCCCCACAGGAGATCCTTGGTCTGAACAAACCAGGTCAGGTTATGTTTGCATACCCGTGAGATTCGAATCAAGGATGACATGGGGTGAAGACAAAGCAACCCTGGAGCACGTGCATATGAAACCTGGTGAGGGGGACTAGCTGAATGGCTGCTGCCATCGACCTGAGAACCTGTAGGATGAGAGGAGCAGGGATGCTGTCCCGATCCAGGACAGAGAGGACTTGTTCTTGGATTGTGATTACTCTGCGCTGAGAAACGGCCACAGTCTCAGACACCATGTCAAAAACCATACCTATAAACTCTAGTCTCTGACATGGGAGCAAGTGAGACTTCAGAAAGCTGAATGTAATGCCTAGTGATTGAAAGAGTCTTAGGGTGAAATCTATAGCTAAGGAAAGGTGATGCTCTGTGGGATCCATAAGGAGCAAATCATCTAGGTTCACAAAGACCTGAAATCCCTGCAGCTGGATATGGGCTGCAACCACTGCCATACATTTGGTGAACACCCGGGGGCTGAGGTGAGACTGAAAGGCAAAGTTCTGAACTGATACTGATTGGTCCCCAGCTGGAAGTGCAGGAATCTCCTGGAGCATGTCTATTTGTATGTGATAGTATGTGTCCTTGAGATCTATTGAGCATAGCCAATCGTCCTTGCGCAGAAGCGGCAGAACAGTGACCATCCAGAACTTCGACTTCTTTACCGACAAATTCAGTCGGTTGAGATCCAGAATGGGACACAGGTCTCCTGTTCTTTTTGGCACTAAAAAGAAGCGAGAGTAAGTCCCGGATCCTAGTTGTCCTGTTAGGACCATTTGGATAGCCCTTTTTTGAAGGAGTTCTTGTACCTCTAAGAGAGCCAACTCCCTTTGCGGGGTGGAACGTCTGGGAGTGACCTCTGTGGTGGAGAGGGGTGGTCGAAGGTAATGAAGTAACCCCTGGACATTATGTTTAGCACCCACCAGAGACTGAGGAGATGGATGCCCAGGCTGGTTGATGAAGGGAGATACAACCCCCAACTACCTCCATGGCAGAGCAGTCAGGCAGCCTTTCAGGATTGCTGCTGGGTCTTGTCTGAGAAGGGTTCTCAGAAGTCCTGATTTTGAGTACCCCCTCTGCCCCTGGGGCAGCATCTGAAATTGAACCCCCTTCACTGGCCAAAAGAAGAGGATTCCTGCGGAGCATCCTGAGAGGAAGACTGCATCCTGAGGAACCACAGCTTCTTACTACCCCTCTGAGTCTTAGAAAAGGACCGTTGGGGAGTAGAAAACTTGATTCCAACTGCTGACAAGGTCTTACCCTCCTGCTAGCTGCGGGTGAAAGTGTCCTTGACCGATGGACGAAAATGAGTACACCCATCAAATGGGGTATTAGTGAAGGATGCCTCAAAGTTGTCCACAAACTCGCAAAAATGAAGCCAGGCATGGCGCCTATTGGCAATGACTCACCTGCCGCTCGAGATGTGGCTTTGACAGAGTTAGAGATCAACGTCATCGATGCATAACTACGGAAGTAAGAGTTGATATCTTTGGAAAAAACATCTTCAGGCTCTCTGGAGGTAATAACTCTGAAAGGAAAGAGGAGATCTCCAAAACCAAATCCCTTTGCAGCCAGGTAAAATGTGCAATATAGTTTGCCGTCCTCATTCTGAATGTGGCTGAGGCGTACAAGCATTTCCAGAACCGGTCTATCACTCTAGACTCCCTGTTGGGGGATGGACCAAAGAGCTCTATTCCGTGAGCTCCTTTTTAGTGGCTCCGGCAACCACAATAGCATCCATGAGTACTCCTTTACTCAGAGGTACCGGAAGCTGTTGAAGACTTGGGGGGGGGGGCACTTAGTGATCTAAAAAGGGAAATTTTTTAAAACTATTTACTACCACAACACAGGTTCACTTGGAGGGCATTTTAAGATTAGCCAATTTCCATTTTGGTGTTTGAATTAACATTTCCTGATTGATCTTACCTATCTCATGGCTGATAATTGTATATTAGCCCTAGTGAGAATAAATGTGATCATACTATAGATAACTTGAGGGGACCCATGTAAGGGATGCAGCATTTAGGAACTGCCTCTATCCATTAGTGGCATGAGGTGCAATCCTGGAGTACATTTTCTATTACCTTAGATCCAAGCTGCATTTGAATATGGACAAGGATGAGCTTTGTTTTACTTGAAGAGACAGTCTGTTTAGATACCTAGACTGAGTATTTCTGATGCCGTTTGACTTGCTGATGTTCAGTAGGTCCATCTGTATTAAGTCAGAGGATGCCTTGTGTGCCAGACATGTCACTTCTAAGCACTCTGTAGGATACGGAGTATAGTGATAAATTCTTGAGGTGGTCCATGCAAGATCTATTGTTTAGGACTTGTATCCTTCTAGTAAGATATCTCTGTGGGTATTCCAATTGTTGCATGGGTCTGGACAGATACATGCCAAAATGGGCATTATACAAAATGACTGACCTAATGAGGTCTTTGTAAAGATGGATAATAACATCTCTAGATCTAGTCACAATCAATTTGTTTATAAGCTGTGTAATATAGAAAAACTTTCTTATGACTCTGGGCACATGTTGGTCAAAAGTTAGGTCTCTGTATACACAAGTTCCCAAATGCCAAACAACCAGGTCAGTTCTCAGGGGACATTGCCAATTTGGCAGTTCCCTGGAGTAGATGACTTCCCAAAGGATACAATAAGATATTTCTTGGAGGTTAGTTTCAATTCATGATTCTGACATCAGTTATTGTTTGGGACAAACCTTCCTGCATGATGGTCAAGTCATTTGGGGATTCAATTACTGCTCCTAGCTTGCAGTCATCTCAAACTTAGTCGGCCACAGCCCTTTGGTATTTCCTTATACTTTTGAGACGTATATGCCAAACAGAAAAAGTCTCAGCACCAAACCCTGGGGGACTTCATTGGTGACTGGTTTCTTCCCCTATTTTGATCTCCTGCATCCTATGAGCAAGCATACACGTATACATTTTTTGATTCACATTCCTGATTGTATTAACCTGATTGTATTAAATTATATTCCTTGTATAATACAGCACCACTTGTTAGAATGTATTTTAAATTTGTATTTTGGAACAGTCTTCTAGTAAGCAATGAAACAAAATGCATGAACCAATAATGACAAATATACCCATTTCAGAAAATTTCAACCATACAAGGCCACTCAGACTTCTGTCATTACAATCCACCAATATCAGTAAATATGCAAAATCTCTGTAGACGTCAGCTAAATAATTCCACATTAAAGGGATCTGTAACTAATGAAGAGGTTGCTGCTAGCAAACAACTTTTTATTTCATTGTTTCATCTACAAATAAAGTGCCTGTTGCCCTTGAAGAATAAATTGTTACATTAAAAAAATGATACGCTAGTAATTTTGCAATGGGGAATGAATGGCAAACTGATAACAGAAACATAGTTACTAGGTAACTCCTCATAGGACTGCAGCATCCACTCCCTTTAAAGTAAAACACAGCACAGTATCAGTGATCCATTTGCATACTGTGGGAGTAGAACCCACAACCTTCTGAATCAAAAACAAGTACACTACCTGTTGTGATATTAACAATGCAAGTAACTTAGCACAAGTAGCACTAAACTTCCCTTCCCCTGAAGCTCTCAGCTCCTTGTAAAATCCACTTGACACTCAACTAAATCTCTTAACTTCGCAGCATAAGAAATCTGGAAAAAGCCAAAATTTATTTGGGATGGACGGCAAAGGCCCAAAACCAAAAACATTTTAAATATTGTTTGTATAATCTTAGAAAGTTGCTAAAATAAAGTGTTTTGTGTTACCATGTGTTTCCTGAAGGATAGGAAGACTGAAACTTAAAGGGCTGTCATTATTTAATTAATTCAGTTCTCACTGATTTGCCAGAAAACCACAAATTTTAAGAGGAACAGACCAAAAGTATGAACCAAATATTCTGTGAAAATCTGGACAGTTGAGAGCCATGGACTCAACTCCCTGAATTACAAGTGGTGGCATGGGTAGAGAATTCAGGCTCTTGTTTGAGCCTGAGCAATAGTAACCAGCAGGTATACCTAACGGGAGCATCTTACACACACACACACACACAAATAAAATAGCTCAACTATACAGATTTTTGCAGAATGTCCAGTTTTTTGCCTCATATTTTTGGTCTGCTCCTCATAAAAACAGTGAGTTTTTTTTTGACAAATCACTGTGATTATCTAAATATTAAAATCACTAAATAATGGCATGTATTTGAGTTTCAGACTTCATGTCCTTAGAAAAATGCATGCTAATACAAATCCTGTTATTCTAGCAACTTTCTAAGTTTATAAGAGCAATATTTAAAATGTGTCCCTATTTTTGCCCTTTGTCCCCCCAGAATGTCAGGCTTTGTCCAGATTTCTTGCACTAACAGGATGAGAGGTATGCATATTAAAAAAATTATATTAAGACCGTTTAATAGGGTAGCTGGTAATATGTAATGAAAACATGCATTATTTTTGATGCAGTTACATTTGTTCTGGTGCACGTTTACGCTTTTGTTTTCTTTGATGTTTTTTAAAGCTGGAACATTTGCCGCGATTTTGCCCCACAAAATGCATTCCTTAAATGTATTTATAAACAGTAGTTTGCATGGTGTATGCTTGCCTGGCTTCAGTTAGATCCGTAAGCTCCCCACCCCCAAGTATCTCCAAGGACTGATGGACATCATCAGACTGGTTTCAGTAATTAATATTTCATCTTTCCCTACCCCACTCATTTTTGGCTGTAATTTTACTAAGAGTCAGTATTCGTGATCTCAGTGGATCAGCAATACCGGAGGTGAGATGTGCTTTACATTTCCACGTTACCGTCTTTGTGCAAGGAGAGCTACTGTTGTCAGCAAATTGCATTCCTGTAAAATGTCTGCTGCTCTTGTCTCTAAAAGATGGACTGCTGTTCACGCATGCACGTATAAATGCAGTTTTTATTTTTATTCCAGCTGTGATAATATGCAGTGTGTGCAGCATTCTGAGATGGCAATAAATAGGTTCACACACTTTATATAGCTATTTAGCTATTCAGGATGCTATAGCAGTAGTTAGATTTGTGTTCAAAATAATTCAAAGTCAGCTGCACCAGAATTCTAGTCATAGACTAAACATAGCCTGAATTTTGTAGATAAGCAGTAATCTTGAGCTAGAGTAATTACGAATGCTTCAGATTAAATATTACATATTGATTAGCACCGAACAAGTAATAATCACCATTTCATTATACGAGTTAAAATGATATCATATCAGACAAAGTAATAACATGCTAACACTTATCTCACCACAACTGGACATTCCCAACATGGGAATGATGGATATGATACAATTTTATATTCACCAGTAACTCCTTTATTATTACTGCATAGGTCTGCTTCTTGGCTCACTCATTAAAATATTGTTTTATTACATGATGAGCGACAGTTACATGATGGGTGTCTTCCAGCCTGCTGGCCTCAGCTCATAGCCAAGTGTATCCATTTTCATAACATCAAAGCTTTAATCCGTTTTGATAGATGGCAGAGCTCAGAATTCGTGTAGCAGCCATCAGGCTTGTATGCTGGAACTCTACAGTGGACAACAGCACTTACAAGGCTGTAATTCAGCATGACCCCCCCCCCCCCAAATACTGTACTGCTGTAACACACATATACCTTCCCACAACAATGGCATACGATTTAAATTATGGACTAAACATATGTAGTAATCCCTTTTAATATTTTTGTTTCTTAGGATCGTCCAAGGAGAAATTTATTTATTTGCGGAAAGCTAATGTGGCAGTATTGAACTCTTTCGTGTGTAGAATACAAATCAGTGCAGTGAAAGAAATTTTGCCAAAATTAGTGTAACCGTAAGGCAGTCTATATAGAGGAACTGTAGTTGATATGGCGAAGTGTTGACAATTTTAAGGAGCAGGGGCTTAGGAAGCAGTTTGCAAATAAAACATTGTTTTTATTAGAAATAAGGGATGCAGGCATGCTGACGCTTGGTGCTGAGGCTGCCCTAGAACTGAATTTCTGTGTAGCCACCATAGAACATTAATTGCCCACATTATGTTTGAATTCTTTGACAAGGAACTTGAGGAAATATGGATCGGCCTTAAATAACTTTTCTCTTATTTAATACTTTGTTTACTTGACATAAAAATTTACAAAACTAGCAGAGGTCCTACAAAAAATGGAGCCTTCAGCTAAAAGCATTACAAAAACGAAGCCTTAAAGTTAAAATCATTTCAATAAATGAAGCTTACCTGTGGGCGTTTTGAGTCTGGCAGGCAGTAATGTGATCGGCCGCACTTTTGTGTTTAAATTTGGTGCATGCGTGCATCCTACACGTATTTGCAGCTGTAAAAGTGTGGGGGGGGGCACTCCACCCCCCTCACCCTATGGTTCCGGCGCCCATGCCTTTACTCCAAAAGGATTTGTCTTGGGGGGGGCTGAGAAACTCCTCAGGGTGAGACACCCAGGGGGTAGATGGGCCCTCCCCAAACACCTTCAGGAACACAGATTCCTCACAGGACGGGGTTGGGGAGACTAACTGCCTCGCTCCTTAAGGATTTTCAGAATGTTGCCGAAGGACATCTCCTGAGGCGGTAGTCTGGTGGACCCGCCTCCTTCATCAAAATGTGTGTCATCCATTAGAGACTCCCAAAGAGTGTCTAGGTGCCTCCTTCTTGCACGACCTCTTCCGAGGAGGCTCCTCCACCATGAGTTCTGCGGAGGACTCAGAGGGGACCCCAATGGGGCGACACCCCTCTAAAGGCAATCTCGGGGGGGCTGACCCCAGACCAAAGATGTAGGCTCGCTGCCCAAAACCGAACCAGGTAAGGTAGGGTCTGGAGCCGAAGAGGAGGCTGCTGACCAGCCAAAGATGGTAATCTCTATCACCTGGAAGGTGGGAGGGACTGGACAAGGTCCCACCCTCCCCATGGCCGCAGCTGAGTGGAGGGGGCGACCCCGGCACAGTTCCGACACCCCCAGAAGATATCAGGCCCAAGCTATCCAAGGACAAAGCACCAAAGGGAACGATCTGAAAACTCTAGACTGGAAGGCCCCCCTCCCCCATGGTGGCCTCCATGGATATCTCGGGCATGAGGCAAAGCCAACTCTGCCGGCAAAACAGATGACCCTGCCAGGGACCCAGGAGGTGTGGGAGTAGGGGTACTACCCAATGCCAACTGCCTCTCCTTCAGAAGACCTGACCCTGGGACACCGAACTCACAGGAGACGGGTAGCAAGAGAGGAGCGTAGAAGTGGGTGAAGCACGCTTTGGCACGTGGCTAGGGGATGGGAGCAGACCCAGTTCCTTTTGGGCTTTGAGGAAGCTTCTCATCATTTGGTCCATGTCAGACGGGAGCAGGCTCCTGGTGGACCGAGAAGAAACCGAGGAATGTCTCGAGTGCATTGAGAGTCTACGATCCCTGGAAGAGGACCTACAAGGCCCATTCGGATCAGAGCTTGGAGGGGACTGGAGAGTCAATAATGACTATCGGATCTAATAGAACCGTCGGACCTGAAGGGCCAGACAGATACAAGGCAGCCAAGGACCCAACCATCAGATCCGACGAGATCAGAGCACAGGGGGACCTCAAACTATCGATCAGGATCTGATGACCTGCCCACCTGGCAGGAATCTGATCCGGCCGAGGGAGCTCAAGACTTTTGGGGGCAAAGTGCCTGGAGCCGAAGCCCCCAAGGCTGGGCTTGGATCTGAAACACTTGGATCCAAGAGCCTGGGTCATTTTGTTGTCGGATCCCGTGAAGAAGAGTGCTTCCTCTTGGGATCTGAGGGGATTTTAGAGGGACAGCCAGAGAGCCAGAGACCAAGGGGCCCCCCAGCACCCAGCCCCTTGAGCAGAAGCTTGTTTCTACACTCCTCATGCGTGTCGGTGGCTGCAAGCTTGCAACCGCAACAGGAGCAGCGCCTAAACCCAGAAGGTTTGTCAGTCATAATTCCACACAAACAGAAACAAAAAGGGAGAGGAGGGAAAGTAGAAAAGAGAAAAAGGGCTGGAAAGCAACCCTAACGTCAGAGAAAAACTAACCGGAGGGGGGGGGGGGAACTACCCTAACCCAAAAGACTTAACTAAGGGAGGCAAGAAAAACAGAAAAAAAACAAGAAAAACTAGTACTTATCTGTAAAAATAGAGCTCAAGCAGCAGAAACACAACCGTTCACGAATGCAGCAAACAAGACCTGAGGGTTGTGGGTAACAGGAAGTAAGGGGAGGGGAGGAGCTAGAGCTCAGCAGCTGTCGCTCACTTTTGCCGGCTCAAATCCGAGCTCATATCCGGACCCATCCATGATCAATAATGACATGGATTAGCATCATATCAGACACCTAAAAAAGCTGCCAAACATAATACATACGCATATTATTTTGGAACATGAATGGCCTCACAGGTATAGCTAAAAAAGAAAAAGTATTGAATTATATTAAGAAATGCAGACTGCAAATAGCAATGCTACAAGAGACACACTTGGAAAGAAATGAGCATGAGAAGTTGATAAAGAAAGGATTTCAGGGGGATATTCAGCAGAATATCAGGGACACAGGGAAAGGGGAGTACTTACACTAACTGCCAGTGAAGCTCCAATAGTGACAGAAGAGGAAAAAAGATAATAATGGTAGAGTTTTGATAGTAAAAGGCTACTTGCAAGGGAGGAGGGTTATGCTGACATGTATTTATATTCTACTAAAACTGTTATTATTATTAGAGATATTTTGGAAATGTTATGAAAATTTGTATAAAGCAGAGAAATGTGAAGATCAAGAGCACAAATGGACATATTTATGGAAGACTTAAACATGTCAGGTAGATGAGGTTCAACAATAAACAGCAGGAGATGAGATAAAAATGGTGACATACACTTCATCTGCAACAAAGTCTCGAGGAATATATGGTATTCTTGTGGAAGTATGGAAGCCAGGAGGGAAGAAAAGTGATACAAATCTGGACTTTTCTTAACAGTATTTTAAAAGGAGGACAAGTATCAGCAACCTGGAAGAAAGTTGTGGTGGCTGTAATAGTTAAAGATGGTAAAGACCCATCAGACCCAGCTTCGTACAGGCCAATTTCAATTTTAAACCATGATTTATTTATTTATTTTATGTCTGTTAACTGGGATAGTCCAACTGGGCATAGGTCCATTTTCAGCAGAGGCCTGGGGGGGAGCCCCAATATGTACAAAATTAATTAATAGATATGTAATTTAAATCTTATACAGAGGTAAAGTATTTATGTCTAATAGCTAAAAGAATGGCAAAGGAGATGCCAAAAGTGATATATATGGATCATTTTCTAGACAGGAAGGACATATTTGACAATGATGATCTAAAGGGAAGCAGAGTGAAAGGAAATACCTCAGTTGTTGGTGGGTCTTGATGCAGACAAAGCATTTGAGAGTGTAAGCTGGAATTTTATGAGTAGAGCAATGGAAGCATTTGTACTTCCTGATACAATAATAAGGTTAATTAGGAGAACATATGAGGGATCTGAGTAAAAAAATTAAAGTGGGAGGGTTCTAGACAGGAACTAGGCAGGGATGTCCTCTTTCCCCTTTGTTATTTGATTTACATTTAGAGTCACTGGCAAAGAAAATGACAGACTCATGAATTCAAGGATATAACTGGTAGAAGAGAAGAGAAGCTGACTTTATTTGCAAATAACATTACTTTGTACCTGCTAAAACTAGAAAAGGACATCTCACTGTTGTGGGACATCATGAGACTGTTTCAAGTCTTTTCAGGATATAAAATTAATGAAGATAAAACAAAGACTATAGCTATAAACTATGTACTCACACATGAGTTGGTCCAACAATACCCATATTTAAGGGAACATGATAAAATGAAGTATTTTGGATTATGGATTAAAAAGGATTATGTTATGGCAGATAAGGATATGAGGAAAGAAACTAAACAAAAGATAATTCAAAAATGAGAAACTGGAAGCTCTTGTTTATGGATAGCAAGATGCAAGCAATGAAAATGTTTTAGTCCCTTTAGTTTTATATACAGGTCAAGCATATTCTTATCAACCAGAGGAGGCATTGTGGGCAGTTATTAATAAAAAGCTGAATGATTTTATCTGGGAGGGGAAAAGAGCAAAAGTCAAGAGTGGTAAGTTGATCCTTCTAATAGAACAAGGTGTGTTAGAATTACCTTATTTTGAAGGGATATTTTAGAGCTGCACAGTTAAGACTGATATATATATATATATATATATATAAAACACAAGCAGAAAGTTATAATTAAAAATGGAAAGGGATGATGATGAAGCAGGTGGGGGGGTTCAAGAAATAAGAAGAGAGTGGTATTTTTGATGCAGATATCTAAAGATGGAAAGGCAACAGAATGGGAAAAGCTAATAAAACATGTGGACTGCAGGCTAGAGACAGTCTTCCCTATCAGGGACTGATCTGAGTATAGGCAAAGAAAAACGGACTGGGGAATCCTGAATGAAAGAACCTGCTCTGGTAGAGTTTTTAATTGAAACCGGAGCACAAGCTACTGTTAAAAATAATTAGTAGGTCAGATAAAATACTGCATGATAACTATAAGAATCAATCAGAGGAGGTTAGAAAAAATTAGGAAGAGAGATTGGATAAGCAATTCACAAGGAAACAATGGGAAGACGTGTACAGTTCCAAAATTTGCAACAAAGTCTAGATTGTTTAGGATTTTTGCTTGGAAATGTTTACATTGGTATTTTTATACCCCAAGCAGACTCCAAATAATTTCCTCTAGTAGATGGCAAATGTTGGAGGTGTAATGGGGAAGAAATAAGTAACTGGGAACGTGTTTTGGGAGTGTAATGAGTTGGCAGAGTATAAAAATTCCTGACCTAGTTACTCTGTCAGAAATATTGGGTGAGCTAATGGGTGTAACTACGGAAATTATTTTTTTTGAGCTGTAATACAGGATCTGAATTCCTTAGACATAGTAAAGCCTTGTTAGGTTTAATTCTGGTGACTCATAAGAAGCAGTTACTAGAAAAGCTAAACCAAAGTCAAAACTACTATATTTGAAGTATTATAACATAGATAAAAGAACTGGAAATGAGATCTTTAGAAAAATGTATTAGCAAATTAATTAGAAAAAATGGAAATTATGGGATTAATACATGCAGAATAATGTTTTGGAGAAGGGGTGAGGTTTAAGGGAAGGCAGGAAATGATCAATTTATGTAATGTTGAACTGATGACAAATATTCAAAAGAATATATGTGATGTATAATGTTTGCAACTGGAAATGTTAATAGGGTTTGTTTTCTTTTATAAATATATGTTTGCCGATGTCTTGTGATAATTCAATAAAAGTGTTAAAATAAAAGCCAAACTGGGATGTGTCCAGTGTCTGAAGGTCTCCTATGTCTTTGCTGATCATTTCCATTATAATTCTTTCCATGGCTTTGCCAATAAGACTATTCAGATTAGTGGGCCTATAGTTTCCAGGATCTGTTGATGGTCTACCCTTATGAAGAGGGATGACCATTGCAGACCTCCACTCTTGTGGCACAAAGCTTGTTTTGAGACAATAAATAGTAACTCCAGTGGCCTGATAGGTCATATGTTAGACTATTCAGGAGCTGTCCCAGGATATTACTTGATTCCATTGAGCCTGTGTTCTTGGCCTTGGTGAGCGCAGCCAAGACATGCTGTCTATTTATATTTGAAGGGATTATGTTTGAAGTTATTTCTTAGGAGGTGGTTGGGAATGAGTGGAGAGTAAATCTGGAACTGAATTTGTCAGCCTGCAGATTAGCTGAATTGCTCAGCTCAGTGAATGTGACACCATTAAACACCAGTTCTGCACACTGCTGTGTTCTGCCTTTGATTTAATAGGGATTTGTAGCAGTCTTTTTCTTCTTTGACTGAATCTTCCACATTATACACGTTTTCTTTTTAATGTTAAAATCAGGAGGGTTTCATAAGAAAGGTAGTGGACAAACAACCAGGAAGGTGCTCGAGTCTCCTGACCAACTGACCACTTACCACATTCTTCAGCAAGTATTTCACTTAGCATTAACTGAAGTGATATCACTAGTTTAATGACCTACTGGATTGTCGCACTTCATTGTGTCAGCTGTTGCCTTACTGTACATGCTGTTTAATAGCGTCTCTGAAACACGGTGACTGAGTAAAGAGCTAAGATGATTTTTTTTCTAACTTACTTTTCTTCAAGTCTATGTGACTTCAAAATTGGTACACACACACACACACTATATATATATATATATATATATATATATATATATATATATATATACATATGTTTGTGTGTTAATACACATACGTATAGAGAAAGAGTGCGTGAGTGAGATCAGGAATGTGGTGTTGGTAGGGGTGAAGGGGCACAGCCACTATGCAAAACCGCTGTCAAGTATGTTGCAATTTATCATATTGTATTTCTTTGCATTTTAGCTGTTTTATTTATAGTATTCTGTGTATCCATTGAGTGAAACTTGGTTGGTTGTTTATGGTTGTGGTTGCTATTTTGGCTGTATCTCTCTTGCTTGGCTGTTTTCTAGAATTACTCCATTCACACAGAGAAAATCTTTGCTAGTGGCTCAAAATGTTCACAACCTCTGTTGGGTTAGGTGTTATATTTGAAAATGGGTCCCGAGAGGTTTTTTTTTTCCTTTCTTTTTCATTTTCCCTCTTCTTATCTATTTCATTTCAAAGTCTTTGGGGTTTTTTTTTCCCTTGCTTTTTCATTTTTCACTCTTCCTATCCGTTTCATTTCAAAGTCTTTGGGTTTTTTTTTTCCTTCCTTTTTCATTTTTCCCTCTTCCTATCTGTTTCATTTCAAAGTCTTTGGGGTTTTGATTCTTCTCTCTTGAACCTTCTAGTATTGGAACAGAATTATTTGATTTCTGAGGTATCTCCTGATTCTTCTCTCTTGAACCTTCTAGTATTGGAACAGAATTATTTGATTTCTGAGGTATCTCCTGATTCTTCTCTCTTGAACCTTCTAGTATTGGAACAGAATTATTTGATTTCTGAGGTATCTCCTGTACCACCTCTACAAACTTTTCTGCAGAGGACAGCTTGACTTTCTAGAAAGGAAAATACATGTCCAATACTATTTCTGCCTGTTTATTTGAACTTATTAAAAAAAAATCACAATCCCCGCCAAAACAAATCACAAAGATTGTGCAAAAATTCTTAGAAAGACCTACTAGAGCCACACTTATTTTTAAGCATTTTTGCTATGAAGATATGGCTAGTTTATCATAATTCTGAAGCTGATAATAGTTTCTCAAAATGTTGAAAACATGATAAAATCTACTAAAAGTATTAATTCAGGTTTTTAAAAATAATTGGACAGTGAAATCTGACCAAAAGTAATAGAAAATAGTAGTCACAATGTTAAAAAAGATGAATATTTTTCATCACAGCAGTAGTAAGAAAGGTGTCATCCAACCATTGCAAGGGGCAATACTAAATGAATTACACAGCCTGCATTAAGCCGAAGGAGGGCTGGCAGAAGACTATATAACTAAAGCCTACACTAGCACCATTGAAGAGTTCAGCTTGGAGTGCATGTACTGATGGGAAATTTGAAACTGACACCAAAGGTGGAGAAGGTAAGAATACCAATATGCAATAACCATTGGTGATGTCTGATATATGGAACATCTTTATTCTTCTCCCAAACTGATTTTTGCAGACATCCCTTAGGATTCTATACCTTTTGTTCTGGTATTTACAGAAGCAAAGTATTTTATTTTATAACAATTGTAGCCCATTTATTTTATGACAAATGTTCTGTTACTTTCAAGCCATCTGTTGCTGACCATTTTGATTCTTACATTTTTTTCTTTCTTTTTTGGGGGGACAGGGCTTGTTTCACTATTACTAGAAAAATAATCTGTATTTATACAGAATTATTATAAATACTTTACAAACAAAAAGATAAGAATGTAAGTGAGGTGGATAAGCAGGTAGCAACAGCCAGTATGACCCCTCCCCCACCAACATTATTCCCATTCTATTATTGGCCCTAACCTTCCTGAGCCATACTGCAGCCACATTGCTCCTTTATGATGTCCAAGTCTCCAGGTCATCTATTCCACAGTGGTCTGGAATACTTATACACCAATCAGCAGTTTATCCCAGCACTTTACTCTCCATTTTGGGGCGGTTTTGCCTCACTTAAGCCTTGAATAAAACCGTGAGGAAGAGGGGGGAGAATGACATCTTCTCATCTTCTGGATCAAGCATACCTAAATCAATGCTGAATTTGGCTCACACACTGCAGGATTTACTACAGTCATACAGTACATCTGGTGCATGGATCATACTGATCAAGACTTGATCTGGCAATCCTTAGCCATTAAAGTTCACAATCTACATGCCATCATCTTCCCTTGCGAATAATATTTGCAGTCAGTTTTTCCAATGTCACCATCACCTCCTTGATCTTATCTGCAGGTTTAGTCTTGTATTTCAATCAATCAATCAGTCATGGCCCAGTAGTGGAATTTCCCTTGTACCTTGGCTAAGTTTCTCTAGTTAGTATGAATAGCATCTTGGGTTCCACTGCAAGTAGGCCACAGACCAAGACAGACTATGACAGTCAACAAAGCATACAGATAATATTCTGACAGCTTTGTTCAGTTTTAAGGTTTGGTGCTACTAACCATCTCTTTTCCTGAAGCAGCCCCCTCCAGAGGGAGTACAATGCCTTTAGACAGCTGTGGCTCAAGTTCATGTGTACAGCTACTACCTTGCTATTTCCCTGCAGTAGCCACCTCTCCAGCCTCTGTTGGATGTATTGGCTGAGTCTACCTCTTCCTACTTTCTTGACATGATTGCCTCCATGTCTGACTTTACACAACTTCATTACATTTTAGAACATCTACTGCAGCAGCATCAAAAAGCAGCCACCTGATTGTCTCCCTACCCCAATTTCCAGTTCAAATAAACCCTGAGCAGCAGCACCTAAAAAGAAGTCCTTGCCAAAGTCCTAACTGTCTAAGCAAGGAATGTTCCTCCATAACAGCTGCAGGCTTAACAACAGTTATAACCAATGCAGTGGTCTCTTCACTCTGTACCAGGACAGGTACATGTCCTTGTGATAATATGGAGCAGTTGCAATTTCAGGACAATGAACGCTTACTGTGGTGTTACCACCACTCTCTCTCTCTCTCATAGAGATTTTGTTTCCTACCCTGTTACTATGGACAGTTGGACCATAGAATCATTACTTGGTTACAAATAAAACATTTTACCCCAGACCTTGGTGTATACACAAACTAGTGTTTCTCCTTTGCCTGTAGAACCTGCTGTGAAGGTTACACTGCCCCAAGGGTGCCCTTACATGTATCTGTAGTGCTAAGAACCTCTTCTTGTTCATTGTGTCCTGCTGACAAGACACAGGTCACCCTTTTGTCCATTTCCTCAGCAGTGTTACACTCTAGAACTGTTAGCCAGAAATTGATGTCCTCAGTCAAAGTACTGAGTGCTTGTACTCTTATCATACAGTCTCCCACCATTTCAAAACTGGCAACATCACACCTACCTATCCACTGATGCTGCCTACTTGTTTTCACCTAATTTCTCTAAACTTTTTCTATATACCTCTGGAGTGAATTTAAAACACAAACAAAACATTCTGACTTTAACATAATCGCAGCAATTTCTGTCAGTCATCTTATTTAATGCATGCACAGCCTTATTTATGAGAACAGCAGTTAAAATAGTTGCCCTCTGTCAGTTTAGCACTGATTACACACTTTGTTCAAATGCCTAAACAAGACTATGAAAATCATACCCCTCTTTATACTGAGAAAACAATTTAACAATGACTTTGGTACTCAGGGTTCCATTTTAGCCCCATTAAGCTTATGCCCTTAGCATACCATTGGCAGCTTTCTCATGCTGACAATGCCTTTCTCTTTCCTCTCACACCTCCCTCTCAGCAGTTTCTGCCCCTCTCTCTTTCCTTCAAGTTGTTTCATTTTCTCAACAGATTCAAGCTCCAATCTCTCTGTGGGCATGGATGTGAATCCTATCACTCCTTAAATTAAATGTGACAGACATGAGCTACAGTCTCATGAACCACACTGCTGTTACCAACTTACATGTGACAGGGGGGGTTATATTTTCACATTTTGCACTTCTGTTGCCAACTTATATGTGAAGGATGACTGAATTAAGAGTGCATGGCAAATGCTCACTGCAGCCTCTGATAGTAGCCAATACTGGCCACACACAAATAAGCTTTACATGTACAGCTACAGAACAGAATTTTACTCACTAGTTCCTGGGATTTTTCCTACCTCAGAAAGTGCCCAGTGATTTCCAGTGTAATCTCATCAGCAATTAAAACATGACCAAGATTATTTTGCACACATTTTTTGAGAGGTTAATGATATTTGTACTGTTCTAACATTTCTTTTCTGTCTTTATGGTGCTGCTTCTAACAGCTACAGCAATTTAGCATCACATTGTTACAAATAAACCGACCATTAAATATGTGTATGGTAGAACGGGCTTGAGCTATAACTCTGAAACGCATGAGACAACAATTGATATTGGCCATTCAAGCACACATTCCCTTTAAACTAACAACTAAACTACCAGCCACTGACATTTACAACTGAACAACAAAATTCATTAGATAAATAACTAAGAAAAGTACTTTACAAAATCAAATACAAAAACAGTTGCAAATGTAGCCAAATAAAATATAAAATGCATGGTTTTAAGCAAACAAATGGCATACAGAACTAACAATTTATCTTGACGTGTTTCTACCAGTAACTAAAGACATACTCAAAACTCTGTTCACCTCTGACATGAACGTTGAAACAGTAGATATAAATCTTCACAGGTCAAGAATTTTAGCTAGAGCTCTGTACAGGGCAGAAGTCTACCTGCACAGCCCAGAACTAAGGCAGCAACTGATTTGGGTAACAGCTTTTCTTTCTGTATAAATGTATCCTAGATAGTATTTCCTGTTTTTTTTTTAAACCTGGATGATGTCTTTTGGGGAGAAACCTGGATGATGTCTTTCAGGGAGAAACCTGGATGATGTCTTTCAGGGAGAGGGGCAACAAGCTAAAGTTCAAATAATGTTATGCATTTTTAGAAGCTAACAGCACTGCAAATATTTGCACACTTGAGAAGCAGATTAAGTTTTTAACAGTTTAACTTCATTTCCACTGGAAACAGTCATATACTCAGTATTACTCTCATTTATGTCCCATACATTCGTTTTTCACATTGCAAGATTTACAACAACCACATTTTTATAACATTACATTTACTTTAGCTTAATACAGGTTTCTCACAGCAAAAGTAAATAATAAATAGAATACATTACAAAATGTATAAACACAATTTATCCTGGCCAAGGGTCTCACCTCCCCCATTGTGCCCTTTTTTAGGCAGTGTCCCAAAGACAACTCTTCCAACATAAAAGATCTGTCAAGAAGCAAACTGAAGGTCACGCTGATTAATGCTAGGAGCCTTAACCTGAAAATGTACTCACTGGAAGCTGTTCTTGCACTGGAAGATGCCAATGTCTGCGCAGTCAAAGAAACTTTGTTCAAGGCTGAAGAGAGCACCCCAGCCTTACCAGGCTATATGTCATTCCACAGATTCCGTCCCCAAAATGAGGTTGGGAAGACTAAGGGTGGTGTAGTCTCTATCTTCATTAAGGACAGGCACACCTCCAGACTGGTTTGCCAGCATAACACACTGGAACTACTCCAGGTAAAACTGACAGTTGGTAAGACACCCATCCAAGTTATAGCCAGCTACAGACCCCTCTCCATGACTCAGGATACCCACTGCTCTTACCTGGATCTACTTGACTCCATCAAGGTACGCCCTAATACCCTGATCTTTGGTGACTTCAACTACCCCACCAGAGACTCTGTGAACTACTCCTGCACTAATTCACTCACTCAATGATTTCTTGACTTCATCAATTCTACCAAAATTCTGGACTTGGTTCTCACCAACATGGGTGACCACAGCACCACTACCATAGTATGTTCTTCCCTGGTGAGATCAGGTTACCGGACTGTCTTGTTTGAAGTTTCTATCCCACCCAACCCCCCCCCCCCAGCCATAATCAAGCTAAAAACCTTCTCACCTACACTGATCCTGTTGACTTAGCCAACCTGCTAGTAGATAGGTTCAGCACAAATTTCACCCACCTGTCCCCTCCAAAGGTCCTTTCAACATCCCCGATACCTGTCCTGCACCTCACATCTCTGTAGATCAACTGTTAAAGGCCCTATCCAAGGCAAAGAACACAGCTTCCATGGGACATGATAGTATCCCAGGCTGTATTCTACACCATCTACAGCAAGAACTGGCTTCACCATTGAGCACCCTATTCAACCACAGCCTAAGTACAGGCTTCATCCTGGCAGAATGGAGAACTGCCACTGTCATCCCCTTGTACAAAGGTGGTGCCAATTCTGACCCTGGAAACTATTGCCCCACTAGCTTGACACGTCTGATCTGTAAAGCCATGGACAGCATTATTATGGATCTCATAAACAAGGAAATGGGCATTCTCCAAGCACTTCCTCCACCCAGTTCGGATTCATCAAGGGCAGATCTTGCCTGTTGAACCTGGTTGACTTCTTTGAGACTGTAACCAAGGCACTGGATGAAGGAAGGTCAGTACATACAGCTTACCTTGACTTGGCCAAGGCCTATGATACAATCCCCCATTTGGGCATCATTGAAAATCTAACACAACTTGGCGTAAATCCCTATCTCAGCAGGTGGATGGTCAACTGGCTCACTGACAAGAACCTCAAGGTCAAAATAGGTGTCTCCACCTCTGATAGCAGACTTGTCACTAGTGGGGTTTCCCCAGGGATCTGTCCTGGGACCCCTACTATTTGGCATCTACTTCTCAGAGGTCCAGGTAAAGACAAAAGGCCTGTGGCTGACCAAGTCTGTGGATGACTATAAGTTGTGTGCTGTCACTGACTCCCCAAATGATGTTAACATACTGCAAGAGGGTCTGACAGCAACTAATGACTGGTGCCAAAGTCATGGCCTCAAGCTAAATGCAAAAAAATGTATCATCATAACATTCAGCAAAAACACAGCCCCTACTGATTACCACATCAACAGCAACCCCCTAACAAACAACCTATGGTGACAGACCTGGGTACACAGATTAATAACAATCTCACATTCGACCATCATGAAGTGGCAGTGGTCAGCAAAGCCATTTGCTTGATTCATCTCTTAAGTAAAGGGATTGCATCCAGAAAAAAGGAGGGTATTACCTCTCTATACTTCTCCCTCATTAGAACAATAATAATAATAGAGAATAATGCCCCATTTGGTATGTACCTCTCCAAACATCTTCACCAACTGGAAAGGCCACAGAAATACCTCACAAAGAGAATCCATGGCCTCTGACACCTGCCCTGTGGGGACAGGCTCAAATTACTATCATTCTACCCAGTATTGTACAGGTTGCTCAGAGGTGATTTGTGTCTCTCCTACAAGGCAATCTCAGATCCTGCCCTACTAGAGATGCTCCATATCCATAAGTCTAAGTCCTCGTGCATTATCTGCTCGAAAGGCCTGAATCTAATATGCGACATTTATTTATTTATTTCAGTTTGATAACCGGGGAAGTCCAGTGGGCCACGAAGAGCCCATTTTCAGTGGAGGCCCAGGAAGAAAAGCTCCAATGAACAGTTACAGAGAAATAGAATGTACAATATAATAATGAGGTAACATACAATAAATTCAGAGAGAGAAAAACAGCATACAGTACAATAGCATGACATTTTTGATACAGACATATGATAAAAGTATTAATTCCCATATAGTTTTTTTTTTTTTTTAGTAAGATAAGGTAACAGTTTGTGTAAGAGAGAGTATTGGGTGCAATAGGTGACTGTCACAATTAGGGTATAGTGGGGTGATTATAGAAAGAGTAGTTGCAGACAGAGTGGAGAGGTTGGTGGCTAGAGGAGGAATTTAAGTTGGGGAGTGGGGTGTGCAACACCAACAAAACCTGCTGGAGAGACAGATTTGTCTCTTAGAGGCTGCCCCGTCTCTGGAACAGACTTCCTATACACATCAAACAGACTACCTCACTGATTCTCTTCAAGTGCAACCCTGATAAGTGGATGGGAAACCACAAATTTGTCCCAGCGGTTCCATCTGTGTCCCTCATTGACAGGGGTGACAGGTGTTGACTGAGGTTTTTTTTGGGGGATCAACACTTGGCTAGGCTTGTAAGGGCCACAGGGCCATTAGCCTACTAACCTCATATGATCCTATGTACCCCAAGAGGATTTAAATAGCTCATCACAATAATTAAACAGAAAAAAGAGAGGTAGCTCCTAATGGGGGAAAGAATCTTGGAAGATGGCCAATAACAAAAGACTGGAGCAACAGAGACAAAAAGGAAGCCTACCTGCTGACTAAATATGACCCCTGGAAAAGCCAGCAGCTCCTCATAAACTCATCTATAAAGCCTTGGTGGAGAAAATACATCAATTACTCTTTTAAATAAACATGATACATATTGTCCAAGGGCTAAGAAAGCAAATGCCAAAACCCAAAAAGAACTGTGACTGATAGTCCATGTATATCTTACACGATAGGACATATATGGCAGATAAGTGGAATCTCAAAAGCCAAACCAGAGAGTTTTGCAGTTGTGCAAGATGCCAATATTAAAACCCAAAGCAGATGAGAATGCGTAATGAGATGGAACAAGAGGACGGTAAGAGTGGCAGGCGCCATGTCTGACTCTAAACCAGACACAAGCGGAGTCCCACAGGGCTCAGTCCTGGGACCCCTCCTGTTTGGTATATATTTCTCTGAAGTACAGGCAAAGGCGGAGGGACTGTGGCTAACCAAGTTCACAGATGACTGTAAATTGGGTGCAATAATTGACTCTCCAGCTGACACAGACATCCTGCAAAAGGGTCTCACAGAGACAAACACCTGGTGTCAAAGTCACGGCCTCAAGCTAAATGCCAAAAAATGCATAGTAATCCCATTTGGGAAAAACAAAGTACCTACAAACTACCACATAGATGGGAATCCACTAAGTACAGAAGAAGTAATTAGGGACCTGGGTACCCAAGTAGATAGCATGCTCTCCTTTGATAACCACATAGCCAAAACGGTCAGGAAATCCTTCTATGTGGCACACCTGATCACAAAGGGTTTCTCATCCAGATACAAGGAGGTGATTGGGCCCCTTTACTCCTCACTCATTAGGCCCATAATAGAGTACAATGCCCCATTTGGGATGTACCTCACTAGACACCTGCAACAACTAGAAAGACCACAGAAGTACCTCACTAAGAGGATTAAGGGCCTTAAACAATTACCCTATGAAGCATGACTAAAAAAGCTCCAGCTCTTCTCAGTCACTTACTGTCTGGACAGAGGTGACCTATGCCTGACCTATAGGGCCATATCAAACCCTGAACTAATGGACATGCTTCACCTCAAAAAAACGAGATCCCTCAGGACCACTCATTCTAGCGACTTGAACCTATGTACAACAATAAACAGGACATGCTGGAGGGATAGATTCCTGTCCTAGCGACTCCCCTCACTATGGAATAGAATCCCAATCCATATTCGACAGAGCTCCTCTCTGACCCTCTTCAAGAGAAATCTTGATGAGTGGATGGGTAATCGTAAGTTCTACCCTGGGATCACTTCAGGAGCCCTGTTGACAGAGCCCCAGGTTACTAATCTAATGGGGAGGCAAAAGCCATCACACTGTGGCTAGGCTTATAAATGCCCCATGGGCAGATAGCCTAGTACTTACCTATGAACCTATGAAGTCTGAGGATCAAATCCCGTGCCTGATCTGGGCAGCATTATTAAGATGAACATACAGTCTCTTGACAACAGTTGATTTTTCTTTATTAATCCCTACTGCTAGGGAGTATTATTAGATTCTGCACATGTGAAACAAATTTCAGTTTATTCCTCAAACATATAGTAACTGAGGAAAACACAGGCTGATGTGATGGACGGACAATGGCATGGAACTAGCATCACTTTAGTCTTAGCTAGGTTAAGCTTTAGTTACTTTGTGTCATACAATGAAGGATTGAATCCATGCAGGCTTATTGAGAAACAAAGTCTAGCACACACTCCTGAGTAAATGGGAAGTAGAACTGGGTATCATACCTATGAAATGCCATACAAAACCCATACTGGTTTCCTTAGTAAAAATGCAGCAAATATGTAAAATACGAAAACCAGTAATTATTTTAGTAAAAATACAGCAAATGTACAAAACTGGACAAGATGTACAAAATGAATAATTGTTTCATTCTGTAAAAATACAGCACAAATTTTAAAAGTGAAACTGTTACATATACACAAACACATTAGCAGAGCTTTGGGCTCCTCGAATTCCTGTCAAAATATATGTTTGGGGTTACAACTTTCTGGTTATCTAAAAACTTTTGAGGAAAGTTATTGGGATTTAAAATTTTGACCAACAGAAAATGAAGCACCAGGACTTCTTTATTTTTATCCAAAAAGATGGGGGTGGGGGTTATCTGTCGAAGAGGACTGTGCTAACAGAATATTTCCCTGTACGGACTCATTCCAAGACACCCCCTGAGTTTATAAAGAGAATCGCTCTTTCTTTCTTTGAAAGCTAGCTCAGCAGTTTATCCAATCAGTGTGGGCTTTTCCTCTTGGAGAGTTTGGTAGACTTTTAGCAAGCCTGGGGGAAGCAAAGAAAATCTTTACATGAGCTAGAGCTGATAAGAGAAAGTCTACTGTACAGATTTATGAGCTTGTGCCTATAAAATAATCTGCCAGTCAATCTTCTGCAAATGCGAAATGATCATAATAGTCAGAGGTAGATATGTACAGTTATCTTCAGTTACTACTAGAAGTACAAACAGATAGCTAATAGATGGTGTTTAATGCCACAAATGTCTCAATTTACATTACTATTTGCAAAAATACATGTGTTTATACAATTAGCTTTCAAAAGGTACTGATAAGTTTCTTTAAGTAAAGAATTTCATCATTCTTTTTAAAGCTTGTAGCTGGCTACTAATAGAAAAGAAAACTATCTGTAGCTATATATTTCTCATGGTTTTCAAACAATATACATATATTTTATTTTTAACAATTATCATTCACTCCAACATTAAATACATTTCTAAATTCCTGCCTTCTATTAAACCCCACGCCTCCTTCTGCCGAACCTTACAAATTTATTTCTATGTAATTGCCTTTTTCATTTTCTGAATATTAAATCCTTATTCCTTTTATCTATTTTATAATATGGAATACTTCAGTTACAGTTGGCTTATATTTTAGCTTCCATTTTGTACAATCGTTTTTTTGGCATCCAACAGCATAAAACTTAGTCGGGCCTTACTATGTCTAGGTAATTCAGCTTCCATGTCCCAGCGTAAAACTATCATTTCATTAGTTACAATCATTTGCTCCCGTAACATTTCAGACCATTTCAGACATCACTTTTCTTTTTGGGTAAAATAGTGTTAACCACAGCCTCCTAACATACTTAGAAACATCATATGTCCATCTTCATTTCTTCAAAAACCAGGATACTCAGTATTTTAAAAAAAGGAAAATGCATTTCTTCCACATAAGGCAACCCAAATCAATACTAGTACACAAAACTCAGGGTTAGTAAAGTTGAGGTCTTTGACAGAAAGCACATTAAGATACAACTCAGAAACCTTACTTTCTTAAATGACACCCTCGTCCCCAGTGCTTTAGCTTTAGATAGTCTTAAAACCTAGCTTGTGATGATATTTCATATTACTAACTTGGATGGAATCCCAGGAAAAAAGCAAGACTGCTGGGGCTTCAACTACTATAAGGAAAAGGGGTTGCAGCTAGCTTCATTGTGCTTTTCTCTAAGATCTCTTCGGTAGACAACTTGAAGAAGAAGGGATTATAATTTTACATGAAGAAACATGCGAGAAGAGTCTTAAAAATGTAAACACTAAAGTGATAATATTGCACCTTACAAAAGCATTTCAGTTTCAGTCCACAACACATTGGATCCTCTGACATTTTTTTCCTCACTGATCTATAGCCTCTGATAGCAGCAAAGCATTTACCATTTGGTGCCTGAATACTTAAATAAAATAATATAACTGTCCAAATATGATATTGCAAAACTGAGCTTTCCTTAAGTGAAAATTATCACCCTAAACTGGAATAAAACAGGCAAGGATTTCAGTCTCTGTTCATTTTCATTTCCATCTTTTGAATTTAAAGATATACACATTTTCTTAGTATTTTATAGTTTGTCTGCAAGTTAAGATCAAAGTCAACGTCAAAGTAGATTTTCTTGTCATTCAAAAATCACACAAGTGCAAAAAAACAGAAGAAATTTTGTCTCTCCGGACTCAGTGTGCAGATAACATATAGAAACTATTTCACAGACATTTACACATACAACACCTGGCTATTACATCACCTATTACATTACCTTGCTATACATTTACACATATAACACCTATCTATTACATCACGGGCATGCAGGTAGACAGACTAATACTGCACATAATTAGAAACACATTTTAACACTTTTCGCTGTGAACACTTACTTGGATGGGACTTTAGTATTGCACAGGTACTTGGTTAAGACATTGCATTGATCCTTGCACAGAAGAGACATTTGAGTATTGCACTGTGAACATTACAGTATTGCACAATGGATCTTAAGAGTATTGCACTATGGATCTTAAGAGTATTGTACTATGGTTAATTTACGAATTCGCAAGTTGTATTGCACTGAAAGAAGAGAGATTTTACTGCACTGCTACTGCCCAAGATGGCCTATAAGTTAACAGTCATGGTGAATGTTGCACTAAGTATTAGATGAGACTGTTAAACCAGGTTAATGTACAATTTGAGACAAGCTCCTACAGTTTTCACTGACCCAGATGGCCATCATGGAGCTTAGTTGTTCAGTTGTTCCTACAGTTTAGCAGCCTGATGACATTAGAGAAGATGTTCCTGAATCTCTAGTTCTGCAACATATGGTTCAGAAGTGCTTTCCAGATGATAGATGCAAGAACAGTCTGTAAGCATGGTGACTGCAGTCTTTAATTATTCCTCTGGCCCTGCTGAGACATCTGGGTAAGTAAAAGTCATGGATAGGTGGTAAGGTGGTCTTGATGATCCTCTTGGCAGTTTTCACCACTCTCTGGAGTGATTTGCGCTCAGAGGTGAGCACCTTCCATACCATACTACAAGGCTCCTTGTCAGGATGCTTTCTATAGTACCTCTGTAGAAGGTAGTGAGAACCATCGATGGGAAATTCTCTTTCCTCAGCCTTCTCAAAAAGTGAAATCTCTGGTGCGCTTTCTTGACTATGGCATTTGTATTCATGTTCCAAGACAAGTCCTCATCAATGTGCACGCTCAGAAAATTTGTGCTTCTCACTCTTTCTAATGTTTCCCCACTGATGGTGAGGGGAGAATGTTCTTCGCGATTTTTCCTGTAGTCCACAATTGTCTTTTTTGTTTAGTGCCACGTTCTTATTTCCACACCAGGTAATCAGTTGTTCCACCTCATCTCTATACGCTGTTTCATTGTCGTTACTGATGAGGCCCACCACCGTTGTGTCATCAGCAAACTTGGTGGTGCGGTTTGTATTGTACCTAGCTGTACAATCATGTGTTAACAGGGTGAAAAGCAAGGGACTTGGTACACATCCTTCTGAGACTCCAGAGATAAGAGTGCTGCTATCTGAGGAGTTATTTCCTGCGCACACTTTCTGAGGTCTGTCTGTGAGAAAGTCAAGAATCTAGTTACAAAGTGGAGTGTTGACACCTAGTTGGAGTAGCTTCATTACCAGATGAAGAAGGTATGACAATGTAAAAAGCACAACGAAAGTCAGTGAATAGTACCCTTGCATAGGTGCTTGTATTCTCATGTTGTTCCAGCGATAGATGGAGTGCTAGAGAGATGTCATCTGCCATTGAGGAGTTTGCTCGGTAAGCAAACTGCAGAGGGCCAAGATCAGCAGACAGCTCAGATGTTATGGCATCCTTGACCAGCCTTTCAAAGCACTTCATCACTGTGGAGGTGACGGCCAAGGAAGTAGTCATTTAGGCAAGATGGTGGAGACTTCTTTGGTAATGGAATGATTGCCATGTCCTTGAAGCATTTCGGAACTATTTGCTGACTCAGAGAATTACTGAAGAGATCCACAAGGACATTTATTAGTTGGACTGCACAGTCCCTGAGCACTCAGCATAGGATGTTGTCAGGCCCAGCTGCTTTTCTTTCATTAACTCTACTCAGTGTCCTCTGGACACCAGCTGGGTTGAGGGTGAGCATCTTCTCGTTATGGCCAATGGGCATTATATTCACTGTTGTTCTGTTCCCTTCCTTGAATCTGCTAAAGTATACATTCAGTTTATTTAAGAATTCCTCGTTGTCCTCGCATTACGAAGCTAGGGATCTGTAGTCAGTTATGGCTTGGATACCCTGCCATGGGCGCATGGGGTCTTTCTCATCAGAGAAGTAGCTCTGGATCTTTCTGCCACAGGAGCATTTTGCTTCCCTCACTCCCTTGTTCAGATTTGCTCTAGCTGTTCTAAGAGCTTCCCTATCTCCAGTCCTGAAAGCTGCATTCCTTCCTTTCTGTAGCTCATACACCTCTCTCTCATCAACCAGGGTTTCTGGTTGGCTCGTATGATGATGGTTTTTGGTGACCGTCACATCATCCACACATTTCGAGACATAGCCCATCACCACCTCAGTGTACTCCTCCAGGTTGATACACTGGTTCTCAAATAGCCGCCTCCTTGAACATGCTCCAGTCTGTGCTCTCGAAGCAGTCCTGGAGTGCTGAGACTGCACGCTCTGGCCATACGCTTACTTGTTCCACTGTTGGTCTCCCTAGAGTTACCAATGGTTTATATGCTGGTAGTAACAATATGGAGAGGTGGTCTGAGTTTCCCAGGTGTGGATGTGGCATTGACTTAAATGCCAGCTTAACATTGCTGTATACCTTGTCCAGTATGTTCTCCTCTCTTGTTGCAAACTCCACATATAGGTTCATAGGTTGGTACTAGGCTATTGGCCCTACGGCCTGTACAAGCCTAGCCATAACAATTACCTGGCAATTTCTTCCCACAATATTTACTTCCCTGGAGCCCTGTCTAGCAGGCTGATTGAAGTGATCCCCGGGGTAAATTTCCTATCTCCCATCCAGTCGTCAAGGTTCCTTTTGAAAAGGGCTAGGGAGGCACTCTGCTTGACATGTATGGGCAGTCTATTCCAGAGTATGGGGAGTCTCTGGGTCAGGAACCTATCCCTCCAGCATGTTTTGTTCATTGTGATGACAAGCTTTAGGTCCCTGAAGCAAGTGGCTCTGATGGATTGGGAAGTGTAGCATGTCCAACAATTCTAGGTTTGACATGGCCTTGTATGTTAAGCAGAGATCGCCTCTGAGTAGACTATATGCAACAGAGTACAGATGGAGTTTTTTTAGTCAGTCAGCATTGGGGATCTGCTTTAGGCCTGTGATTCTTTTAGTGTGGTATTTCTGCAGCCTTTCCAGTTGTTGCAGATGTTTTGTGAGGTACATACCAAATGGGGCGTTGTACTCCATGATGGGTCTAATGAGGGATGAGTACAGTGGGACAATGACCTCCTTTTTTCTCGAGAAAAAGCCCTTAGTGATAAGGTGTGCCACATAGAAGGATTTCCTGACTGTTGTGGCGATGTTGTTATCGAAGGTTAGACCACTGTCCACCTGTGCTCCGAAGTTTCTTATCACACTTTTGGTGTTTAATGTACTGCCACCTATGTGGTAATTCATGGATACAGGTTTTTTTCCCAAAGGGGATAACTATACACTTCTTGGCATTGAGCTTGAGCCCATGGCTCTGGCACCAAACATCTGTTTTTGTAAGGCCCTTTTGTAGAATATTGACATCATTTAGGGATTCAATAATGGCTCCCAGTTTGCAGTCATCTGCAAACTTTGTTAACCAGAGTCCCTTAGTGTTGGCCTGTACTTCAGAGAAGTAGATGCCAAACAAGAGCGGTCCCAGGACTGAACCCTGAGGTACTCCACTTGTCACTTGTCTTGAGCTGGATTTGGAGTTGGCTACTTTTACAGTCAGGTTTCTGTCAGTAAGCCAGTTGGCAACCCATCAAGTGACGTAGGGATTTATGCCCAGCTTAGTAAGTTTATCTATGATTCCAGAGTGGGGGATGGTGTCGAAGGCCTTGGTGAGGTCCAGATAGGTATGTGGACCACCATACCCTTGTCCACGGCTCTGGGGACTGATTCGAAGTCGATCAGGTTCAGGAGACACGAACAGCCCTTCACGAATCCAAACTGGGTGGGGTCCAGAGTTTGAAGGTTGCCAATGTCTTCGTTTACAAGTTCCATGATAATACATTCCATGGCCTTGCAGATCACGCTCGTCAGAATGATGGGATGGTAGTTCCCAGGATCCAAGGTGGATCCCCCCTTGTGGAGTTGGATAACTTTAGCTGTGCACCACTCAGTGGGCAGGAAGCCTGAGGCGAGGCTATGATTAAACATGACACTTAGGTGAGGTGCCAGTTCATTTTGTAGTTCATGTAGTACACAGCCTGGGATGTTGTCTGGTCCCATGGATGCTGTATTCTTAGCTTTGGAGAGTGTGGTTTTACCTGTGTGGCCGTGATTACTGGAATTTGGCAATCTTTTGGTATTGAGATGGGCCCTTTAGGAGGTGAGAGGGGAGTGAAGTTGGCACTGAATCAATCTGCCAGGATATTGGCAATGTCCTTGGGATCAGTATATTTAATGCCATTCTGTTATAGCTCAGAGCAGATCTGAACATTGCCATTTAGATTCTTGGCATAGCTATAGAATGTCTTGTGGTTGTCTTTGGAATCTTTGACAATTTTATTTTCGTAACTAGCTTTGGAGGATTTTATGAGGGATCACAGCTTCTTACTGAGGCTGGTAAGGGAGTTGTTTGCATCCTGTGATTTTCCTCTTTTCTGCAACAGTTTCTTCCTTTTGTTGTAAAGTTTGTTTATGACAGAGGACCACCAGATTGGCTTCTTTTTTTTGGAGGAGAGAGTCTTGGTTCTATTTGGGATGGCACGATTCATGTGAGTCTAAGCTACAAACTGGCAGCCAACTGATTTCCATCTCATTGTAAGAGTTTACAGCACTTCAGCATTCTAACTACTTCGTTATGTGGAGCTACAATTACTGAAAACTGTTCTGAACCAGTAAGCTGGCTGCACATATCATGCAGTTCTAAATCATTTAGTTGTATCTAACGAGTCTGTTTCTACCCTCAAAAGTAGTAAGACTAATCTTAACACTTAAATTCTACAACCAAAGCTAAGACAAGGAATAGAAACTTTGTGTTTATTATTGACATTTAGTCCACATCTACAGTAACTGAATAATGATACCACGGAACTAAACGTCAAACAACTAAACAAACCTGTAAATCTGACAGTAGTTCTAGGCTAACTTAGTTTTACTTGGATGATTGTCAGTTAAAGCAGAACCAAGAAGGTCAGAAGATAACAGCAGTTCATCGTCTAAGTGCTGTCAAGTCACATCTGACTCCTATTGTGGGCCCCAAGAACAGCCTCCATAACCCACAGAGTTTACCAGGCAAGTAGATTGCCATGTCTTTCTTTGGAATCACATAGTTACTCATAAATAAAACCATAAATATGAAAATAATACAAGTTAAAATGTAGTTATCTAGGGAGAAGGATGGAAAGAATTCAGTGTCTTTTAAGCAAGACATTTTCTGGAAGGTTTAGCAGCCATCTTCTACTGTACAAACAGGATAGTACTGAACAGCCACAAAAGCATCACTGCACATATGCTTGACAGAGGTACGTTAAGGTATTTATTAAAAATCTACACCAGAGGTATGAGGCTGTAACTACTACTATATCTCCTTCCTGAAGGCATATTTCAGATTCCAAAACCACAAGGCTTCCTCTTCTGAAAATTAATGTCTACTCCATGATGACATGTCAAACTTGCCAAATATTCCATATAATACGTGAAAGGTGGGGGTCAAAGAAGGGTTAGCTCTACAAAAAGCCCAGCAGGTAAGAAAAAAATAAAGACCAGTTTTGGAAGACTCACCCTTGCAGTAACATTTACCTGGTGATATCCTATTTCTATAAAGAGGGTATATAGGCAGAAGGACTAAGTCCCAATCATGTATATGATAGATCTATTTATAACACTAAAGTGACTTAGCATGATCTACTATCCTTTCTTGCATGTCTGATAAAATAAACAACACAATATTTTTCCAAACAAAAAAGCATTTAAAATATTATTTGTCAGTACTCATTTTCAGTTACTATAAGGTTTTGGATATATGTCGACTCAACAAAAGCAGTTTTGGAGATTGCAAAACAAAAATCATAAGCAGTTCACTGAAAACACCCCCAGCAAACATTAAAAAAAAAATGCTACACTCCTGGAATTATATATATCAACTCTGTTTTTTTTCCACTGTTGTGTGACCTCAATCTCCACTGTCAGCAAAAGTAGTTTTGCCACACTACTTTTGATTTGCTTGCATTCACCAAAACTACTTTCAGTGACCTGAAAAACACACAAGGTTTCATATGCAGTGCAAAAGAATTCCTTTGATTACAAAAGCAAGACTGAACGTGATTCAGTGAAGAAACAAACTGACATATCTTCTTTCTGTTTGAAGTACGGAATCAGTCATGGAGGGATCATCAAGGTAATGCCTGTCATTGCTTGAGCGTACAGTGGGTGTTAACACAGTTCTAGTGCTGCAGGCAACGTGATCCTTTCGCATCACTGCAGAAGTCGGTAAGAATATTAAATGCACAAATGTCCACAGTGAAGAACACAAACAAAGCATAACTGTCTCTCACAACAAATGTTTTCCCATAATAGCACATCTTAAAAGAATATTTTACATCATACTGCCCAGCCACTAGGGATGCACAAGCAGTACAGTGGGTGTTAACACAGTTCTAGTGCTGCAGGCAACATGATCCTTTCGGATCACTGCAGAAGTCGGTAAGAATATTAAATGCACAAATGTCCACAGTGAAGAACACAAACAAAGCATAATTGTCTCTCACAACAAATGTTTTCCCATAATAGCACATCTTAAAAGAATATTTTACATCATACTGCCCAGCCACTGGGGATGCACAAGCCAGTGCATTTCTTTGTGCCGGTCCCAAGCCCGGATAAATGGGGAGGGTTGCGTCAGGAAGGGCATCTGGCGTAAAACTTCACCAAAACATTTCATGCAGTCACCAAGAAAATTTTTTATACCGGATCGGTCGAGGCCCGGGTTAATAATGACCGCCACTAGTACTGTTAGCCTACATGGTGCTGGCGGAAATTGGGCTACTGTTGGCCGAAGGAGGAGAAGAGGCGGAAGACATGGCCGAAGGCAGGAGGAGAGGAGAAAGGCTAGGACTGTGGTAGTGAGGGTCGGACCTTTGAATGCTGGCAGTATGACTGGTATAGGGAGAGAGCTAGCTGATATGATGGACAGAAGGAAGGTTGGTATATTGTGTGTGCAAGAGACCAGATGGAAGGGGAGTTAGGCTAGGTGTATCGGAGGTGGGTTCAAATTGTTTTATCATGGTGTGGATGGGAGGAGAAATGGCGTAGGAGTTATTCTGAAGGAACAGTATGCTGAGAGTGTTTTGGGGGTGAAAAGAGTGTCGGATAGAGTGATGTTTGTGAAGCTGGAAATTGATGGTGTAATGATGAATGTTGTTAGTGCGTATGCTCCAAAAGTTGGGTGTGCAATGGATGAGAAAGAAAAATTTTGTAGTGAATTGGATGAAGTGGTGATGACTGTACCCAAGGGTGAGAGAGTGGTGATTGGAGCAGATTTCAATGGGCATGTTGGTGAAGGGAATAGAGGGGATGAGGAAATGATGGGTAGGTATGGTGTTAAACAAAGGAATGCAGAAGGTCAGATGGTAGTGGATTTTGCGAAAAGGATGGACATGGCTGTGGTGAATACGTATTTTAACAACAGGGAGGAGCATAGGGTGACATACAAGAGTGGAGGAAGTTGCACACAGGTGGATTATATCTTATGTAGGAGGGCCAGTTTGAAGGAGATTGGAGACTGTAAAGTGGTGACCGGAAAAAGTCTCGTTAGGCAGCATAGGATGGTGGTTTGTAGGATGACATTGGTTATCAAGAAGAGGAGGAGGAGTGTGAGGGCAGCACCAAGGATCAAGTGGTGGAAATTGAAAAAGGGCAATTGTGAGGTGGAGTTCAGGGATGAGTTAAGGCAGGCACTGGGTGGCAGTGAAGAGTTACCAAATAGCTTGGTAAAGCTAGTAAGGGAGACAGCTAGAAAGGTGCTTGGTATCACATCTGGACAGAGGAAGGACGACAAGGAGACATGGTGGTGGAATGAGGAAGCACAGGAGAGTATACAGAGAAAGAGATTGGCAAAGAAGAAGTGGGATTGTCAGAGAGATGAAGAAAGTAGACAGGAGTATAAGGAGATGAGGTGCATGGCAAAGAGAGAGGTGGCCATGGCTAAGGATAAGGCATATGAAGAGTTGTATGAAAAGTTGGACACTAAAGAGGGAGAAAAAGACTTGTACCGATTGGCTAAACAGAGGGACCGAGCTAGGAAAGATGTGCAGCAGGTAAAGGTGATAAAGGATAATGAGGGAAACATACTCACAAGCGAGGAGAGTGTTTTGAGGAGATGGAAAGAGTACTTTGAGGGACTGATGAATTAAGAGAATGAGAGGGAGAGAAGGTTGGATGATGTAGGGATAGTAAATCATGATGTACAATGGATTAGCAAGGAGGAAGTAAGGATAGCTATGAAGAGAATGAAGAATGGAAAGGCTGTTGGCCCAGATGACATACCTGTGGAAGCATGGAAGTGTTTAGGTGAAATGGCAGTGGAGTTTTTAACCAGATTGTTTAATGAAATCTTGGAAAGTGAGAGGATGCCTGAGGAATGGAGAAAAAGTGTTTTGGTACCGATTTTTAAGAATAAGAGTGATGTGCAGAGCTGTAGTAACTACAAAGGGATAAAATTGATCAGTCACAGCATGAAGTTATGGGAAAGAGTAGTGGAAGCAAGGTTAAGAAGGGACGTGATGATTAGTGATCAGCAGTATGGTTTCATGCCAGGAAAGAGCACTACAGATGCGATCTTTGCTCTGAGAGTGTTGATGGAGAAGTACAGAGAATGCCTGAAGGAGTTGCATTGTGTTTTTGCAGACTTAGAGAAAGCATATGACAGGGTGCCTAGAGAAGAGTTGTGGTATTGTATGAGGAAGTCAGGAGTGTCAGAAAAGTATGTAAGAGTGGTACAGGATATGTACGAGGGTAGTGTGACAGCGGTGAGGTCTGCGGTGGGAGTGACAGATGCATTTAAGGTGGAGGTGCGGTTACATCAAGAATCAGCTCTGAGCCCTTTCTTATTTGCAATGGTGATAGACAGGTTGACAGACGAGATCAGACAGGAGTCCCCATGGACTATGATGTTTGCAGATGACATTGTGATCTGTAGTGAGAGTAGGGAACAGGTGGAGGAGACCCTGGAGAGATGGAGATATGCTCTAGAGAGAAGAGGAATGAAGGTCAGCAGGACTAAGACAGAATATATGTGTGTAAATGAGAGGGAGGATAGAGGAATGGTGAGGATGCAAGGAGTAGAGGTGGCGAAGGTGGATGAGTTTAAATACTTGGGGTCAATAGTTCAGAGTAACGGTGAGGGTGGAAGAGAGGTGAAGAAGAGAGTACAGACAGGATGGAGTGGGTGAAGAAGATTGTCAGGAGTGATTTGTGACAGACGAGTACCTGTAAGAGTGAAAGGGAAGGTCTACAAGAGGGTAGTGAGACCAGCTATGTTATATGGGTTGGAGACATTGGCATTGACAAAAAGGCAGGAGTTTGAGCTGGATGTGGCAGAATTAAAGATGTTAAGATTTGCACTGGGTGTGACGAGGGTGGACAGGATTAGGAATAAGTATATTAAAGGGTCAGCCCAAGTTGGAAGGTTTGGAGACAAAGCCAGAGAGGCACGATTACATTGGTTTGGACATGTGCTGAGGAGGGATGCTGAGTATATTGGGAAAAATATGCTAAGTATGAAGCTACCAGGTAACAGGAAAAGAGGAAGGCCTAAGATAAGGTTTATGGATGTGGTGAGAGAGGACATGCAGGTGGTTGGTGTGACAGAGCAAGATGCAGAGGACAGGAAGAAATGGAAACAGGTGATCTGCTGTGGCGACCCCTAATGTGAACAGCCAAAAGAAGATGATGATACTGTCAACTATGTATTTAGAAATAAATCTGCCAGGGAAGTGACAGCTGGATTTATAATTGATTTACATGAAAAGTTAAATGAAATAATTCCCACTGACTAATAGAAGCTTTCAGAATGGATGTGTGGTGTGCATCTGCCTGTAGTAGCTGTTCACGGCAGCCAATGCAGTCAACTCTAACAGTCCGAAACACACAGGTAGCCTCATACCACACGTTATACCATTTGCAGCATGTACTCAATGAATCTGTCAACTCTTCAGGGATAGCAAAGCGGCCAATACATGGCATACATCAGCTGCATCAGAATATACACATCAGCATACCCACTGTTTTATGGGTTTAGTGAGCTGGACATATGTAGGCAGGATGGTGGTAATAAGTATGGAAGGGGGGGAACTTCTGTGCGTGAACTTACAAAACTCCACAGAAATAAAATCACTAGGGTGTTACCTGCTGTTGTTTTGTACATGTGAATAACTACACTACATGGGTTCTAGGCTTGCAGTGTTGGAAAAAACACACTGGCAACCTTACTATCTCTTTCCAGGACTATCAGAAATGCTGCATGTTATGTGTAGTAAATGTTCATCCAATGGATTTAAAGTGATGTCCTTTCAAGGGAGCATGTGGCATTCATCATAATGATCAGGTACACCTGCATACACAGTAATTATAGTAATAAACCAATCCACAGCTAATATTTGAAGAGTCTATCTTGCAGCCACTGTGGAGTTCACTCAATGTCATTTGTGTGGAGCTTTATGATTGCCAGGAACATGAGAACTCAACTGGTATAGCCACAACACTTAAAAACAAGCGCTTTCACTCGGTGCAGTACCGAGCTTTTTCAAGTTCATTAAAAGTGCAAAATATTCAAGTGTTATATACAAAACCTATATCAAATGGTATGCATAATTAATTAATTAAATCATTAAATCATTAAGTTATTAAATTATTAACTGAATGTTCGTGAACTAAACACCATTTATATATATTTATTGTTTAAGCATTGGCTTAAGCCACAATTTAATTCTTAATATTCATTATTCTTAACAACTTAAACTAAAATTGTAATGGTGTTTTATCTAGTTTTTGAACAGCAAGAGATTGTTTAAGTTGTTGGATGAATTTTTCATCACATTTTAATTGTGGTTGAATGCACGCATTTTTAATTAAATATGTGTTTTACAACTTATGGTATATACACATTCATGTATTTATAGAATGTTTATTTTGGTTTCATATTTATTGCATTTTACTCTTTTTATTCATGTTATACAGGAATTAGTATTTAAACTTTATGCTTTGGTGTTTAATTCACGAACATTCATTTAATAATTTAATAACTTAATGATTTAATTAATTAATTATGCATACCATGTGATATAGGTTTTGTATATAACACTTGAATATTTTGCACTTTTAATGAACTTGAAAAAGCTCGGAACTGCACCGAGCTAAATCGCTTGTTTTTAAGTGTTGTGGCTTTCCAATAAAGGATTTATTGACTGCTCTGGTTGGCGTTTTGTCCTTGGGTCGTGAAGTTTACTCTTCTGGTTCTGTTCACATTTCGTTTCTTTGGTTTTGCTTGACATGGCTGAAGGACTCGCTCCAACTGACTTTGCGGACACTCCTCAAGTGTTGAGGAACCAGGGTGATTACAGTCCGATCACCCGTGCAGAATTCAACAAGGTTTGGACTATTTCCCAGCTCACCAGTATGCTCAACACTATGCAGAGCAACGCATCATCTACGTTGCCAGGCAACCAGCAACTAGGTTTAGATCAGAGAAAGAAACGTGCTCCTAACACTGCTACAGGAAGAGCTCCTGTGCCATTGCAAGAGCGTCCGGTTCACTCACAGTCAATGGCATTTGATGTTAAACAAGGAATTAACACACCGAGATTGCAAATGGATTTAATGGACTCAACAGATGAACAGTCCTACAATTTCAATTTTAACGCCTGGACTAAACGGCAGTTTTTGTTTAAAAAAGGTACTGTTATTTCTAATCAGAATAAGAACACGGAAAGTGATTTTAACATGTTAAAGGACATATAAAAGTAACCAGCTGGAGATAAATGATCTCAAAGAATGTGTAGCAGTTAAGCGTATACCGAAGGGTTTGCGCTTTTATAAGTTCCCCAATAATGTACAACAGGGAACTACTTATTATGACAAGTTATGTGCAATATTTGATAAGGCTGGTCTGGAAATGCTTAATGTTATGATTACCGAGTATGAGGCGAAGGCTGATACTCTTTTAAAGGATTTGAACTTGTTGAACAACTCTTTAGTCAATGATAGTAACTTCCTTTCTGTGAAAAAGAATTATGACAGTGTGTTTAAAGAAGTAGACTTGTTCTGTGTAAAAATTGTAGAGCGTAAAATTCGTAAACTCGAAAGAGATTTAGTAGAATATAGGGAAGGTTTGGCCTACCCCAAACCTGGTAAGACACGTAGAGATTACACAAATTTTGACACGGATGATAATCAAGGTGTTAGAGACTACAACTACGCAGATTCCTATGCACAACCATTATGCAGAAGCGAGAGGCTAGCGGAGAAGGGAAGAAAGAATTCCACCCAGGATTTTCACCAACCCCCAGACAGAGTAGGGGGAAGGGGGCAGAGATTTCACCAACAAGGTTGGAACAGCAGACACAACTAGATACACATTTTACTATTGTAGATAGTAGGTCATCAGATGATCTTTGCATTGAAAGTACAGATGAATATGCTGTTTTTAAAAAAGATAATTTTATCATTTATAATTACACAGACACAGAGGTGAACAAATTCTCCTTTGATTTATTTACTAGAGGCTTTCAGTTTATTCCTTTACGTCCATTCAATTTAACCCATGCACTTATAGATGTGAAATTGTTCATAAGAAAGTTAAATTTAGCATTGTATTTTAAAGGACAGACAAATATTAAGAATGAACTGGGTAGAAGTAGTACTTTTAACCCTCCCATGCACCCTTCTATTAAGGTGTTTGAAGAATTAATAGAAAAAGATCTTAGGATTTTACATTCTCATAACACATTTCCTCCACCTGCCAATTTGAATAAAGAAGAAATGGAACTAGTCAATACTTTTAAAGGTCAAAACATAAGAGTTATGAAACCCGATAAAGGAGGGGGTGTGGTTCTAATGTATAGTTCTGACTATGACTCATATTTACATGTCATGTTACAGGATGTTGAACAATATGAGACAGTCTCCAGGAACGAAGTCAATCTGGCAGCATCCAAAATCAATTTTACACTTATTGATCATTTACTACAAGGAGCAATAAACAAAAAATTATTCAACTATTTACATGTCAGTAGACCTAGAATACCTGCCATTTTCGGAATCCCAAAAACACACAAGGGACTGAATCCATTAAAATTCAGACCTATTGTATCTGGAGCTGGCAGTATAACAGAACCACTTGCTAAATTTATTGACCATGTTACTAAGAATTTTGTCTCAACTTTAAGTCACATTTGTAAAGACTCATGGGACTTTCTTAAAGGAATTCAACCTTCATTATACAAGGTGGACTTGTACATGGTTACGATAGATGTAGTCAAACTATTTCCAAGCATTCCTCACAGTTTAGGCTTGGAATGGTTTAACGAAGTATTAGCTACAGAAAAGTACAGTTTTGTACCTACCATAAATGTAGATGTTCGAGGATCTACATTGCTGCAGTCATAACCTGTGGGTAGTCCGCTGTCCTCGATCGGCCCGAATACCAAAGAGCTGGGCTGGCGTTGGTCATTGTCGCCTGGAGCCGACGTCAGTACGTGGTAGTACTTAAGCGCATGACCGGCGCCATATCCTCAGTCTTTCTTGCCCCAGATGTCAGAAGGCCTAAGAATGAAAGAAGGCCAGAGCCAAAATAGTAAACACCCAACCACAAACCAAAGAGGGGAAGGAGGGAGGGATAATTGGACTGCAGCAATGTAGATCCTCGAACATCTACATTTATGGTAGGTACAAAACTGTACTATGTTCTTCGTCTCACATTGCTGCAGTCATAACCTGTGGGTAGAATCCCAAAGCAAAGGAAAAGGGAGGCTGGTAAACTAAATAGCACTAGGGGCTGCTAACATGCCCTGTAAAACTGCAGTGGCAAACCCAGCCCTGGACTTGGAATAAAGAGGGAGATGGTAATGCTTAGTAAAAGTGTGAACTGAACTCCAAGTAGCTGCCTCCAAAATATCCTTAGTAGCTACCCCCCTCAAAAAAGCAGTAGATGTGGCAGTAGCCCTAGTAGAATGAGGCCTGATCCCAGCAGGAACATCCTTCCCATAATGAGAATAACAAAAGGCAATACATTGACCAATCCACTTAGAAACAGTCTGCTTTGAAACAGCCTTCCCTTGTGAACCCAAAGCAAAAGAAACAAATAACTGTTGACTCTGTCTGAACTCTTTAGTTCTGCTCAAATAATAACGTAACTGTCTGTGGATATCTAAAGAATGCAAGACTTTTTCCCCCTTATTTTGGGGATCAGCATAAAACGTAGGCAAATGAATAGACTGGTTCAAGGCCACATTAGAAATCACTTTAGGCATAAAAGTAGGGTTAGTTCAAGAAAGAAACTCTATCCTTATGGAATATCAGAAAGGGTACAACTGCCATGAGTGCCTGCAATTCAGATACCCTCCTAGCAGAAGTAATGGCCAACAAAAAAGCAGTCTTCCAAGACAAAAACTTCAATTCAGACAAAGCTGCAGGTTCAAAAGGAGGTAAAGTAAGCTTCTCCAACACAAAATTGAGATCCCAGGAAGGAGTAGGAGCTCTAATGGGGGTCTTATATTCTTTGCCCCTCTAAGAAATTGTTTGAACAAAGGGTGAGAAAATAAAGGAGGGTCACAATCATAGTGAGCAGAAATGGCTGCAGCATGAACCTTCACAGAAGAGAATGACAAACCCTTGTCCAGTAATTCAGTAAGATACTGCAGTGCAAAACTCAAATTAGGCACTGAAACATCAAAGCCCTTTGCTGTGCTCCAAAGAAAAATCTCTTCCATTTATCAGCATAAACTTTTCTAGTACTAGGCCGCCTGGCTTCCAAAATGACATCTAAAACCTGTTGAGGAAGCTGAGACCCCACCGGCTCCATTACAGAATACGCCAGGCTGTTAGATGCAGGGACTGTACCCGAACATTGAGAAAATGATTGTTTGACTGGGACAACAAATGAGGAACCTGTGGCAAAGGCCAAGGAGGCTCCTGAATTAAACTCCTCAGCAGAGGATACCAATGCTGACGTGGCCAATCTGGTGCTATAAGAATCATGCAAGGCTTGTCCCTCCTGGCTTTCAAGAGTACCTTGGGAAGAAGAGGCAGAGGGGGAAAAGCATAAACGTGAAGGTTGTTCCAACTGAAAGATAGAGCATCCACTTTCCAAGCATTTGGGTGGAACAACTTTGTGCAAAATTTTGGCAGTTGGAAATTCAGTGGAGAAGCGAACAGATCTATGTCTGGAGCTCCCCAAGCCACGGTCAACTGTTTGAATACCTGAGGGTCCAGTTTCCACTCGTGGGGATCCACAATTTGCCTGCTCAATACATCTGCTAGGGAGTTCTGTGCTCCTGGCAGAAACCGTGCTTGAAGATTGATGTGCAAACTCAGAGCAGTTTCCCACAAAATCATTGCTTGTCTGCGAAGAGGGTAGGAATGGGTTCCCCCCTGCTTGTTGATGTACCACATGACTGTTGTGTTGTCTGTTTGAATCAACACCTGTCCCGGCTGAAGTAGGTCCTTGAAGGCTATCAAGGCAAATTGGACTGCTAACATCTCCTTCATGTTGATATGCAAATGTAGTAGTTTGGGAGGCCACGTGTCTTGTATCCATTTTCCATTGAAGTGTGCTCCCCAAGCCAAGTCCGAGGCATCCGTCGTTAGTATCTGACTCGCCTCTGGTCGGATCACAGAGAGTCCCTTGTTTAGGTGACATTCCTGAGCCCACCACAAGAATTCCTTCTGGATGCAAGGTATAATCCGAATGACAGTGTCCAAACCGTGGCAGTGTTGAGTCCACACACTTTTGAGATACCATTGTATCTTCCTCATATGCAGTTTGGCATTGGGAAGTACTAGAATGCAAGATGCCATGAACCCCAAGGCTTGAAGGACTGTCCTTGCAGTCAGCCTGGACATTACTGATAGCTGCTGGAAGTACAGATGAAGAGATCTTTGTTTGTCCGGGGTCAGAAATGCCATCTGAGAAGCTGTATTCAGTCTCACACCCAGAAAGCACATGTCCTGAGAGGGTACTAGACTGGACTTTATTTCGTTCACAGAATACCCTAGGCACCTTAAAACTGCCATTACATACTGGAGATGTTGTAGTAACTTGTCCTTGTTTTGAGCAAGAATCAGGCAATCGTCCAGATAAGGATAAATTTGTATTCCTCTCTGTCTGAGGAAGGCAATCACAGGAGCCAGAATTTTGTGAATACCCTGGGCGCAGTAGATAAACCAAAGGGCAATGCAGAGAACTGATAATGAGAAGTACCAGCCCGGATTCTCAGGAATCTCCTGCAGCTGGTTCTGATAGGGATGTGAAGATAGGCCTCTTTGAGATCCAGGGTTACCATCCAGTGATCTTTGCCTAGCATAGGCAGAAGTTGTTGTAATGTTAACATCTTGAACTTGGAATGTCTAGGTAGGTATTGAGAATGGACAAATCCAGAATTGGCCTCCAAGTGTTTCCTTTCTTTGGCACTAGGAAAAGGCGGGAATAAAAACCTAGGCCTACTTCTGACGGAGGGACCACCTGAATTGCCCCCATCTGTAAAAGTAAAGAAATTTGCTCCTGAGCCTCCATCCTTTGCTGAGGAGGCACATCCGGCATGCCTTTGAAAGGAGGAAAGGTGTGAAAATAAAACTTGTACCCTTGATTTATTATATCCAACACCCATTTGTCCTGGGTGACCAAATGCCAGTTTTGTTGGAAAAGTCCCAACTTTCCTCCTAGAGGAGCTGCCAGTAAAGAAGGGTCTGGCAGCGGAAGATACAGGTCATTGGGTCTGTTTACGAAAGGGCTGACCCCTGCCCTCACCAGAAGACTGTGCAGGAGAACTCCAAGTCCTAGGTCTGAAAAAACCCTGAGTGTGGGCTCTGCCTCTACCACGTCTAGACCTGCCCTTAGACTGATAATCTGAAGAAGGATAAGACCATCCTCTAGCAGGCCAATTTCTACTAAACATAGGGGGCTGCACCTGCATAAAATCCTTGACCGCCTGCATAGACTTAGCCTTATCTTCCATCTTTTTCAAAACTGATTCCACAGGAGGACCAAAAAGTACTTCCGATTGAAGAGGAGCATCCAAAATCCGAGCCTTAACATGCTCTGACAAATTTTGATCCTTAAGCCAGGCATGTCTACGAATAACTGAACCTGTAGCAGCCACCCTAGATGTAGCCTGAAGAGCATCGAAACCACACTGTAAAGAATGCTTGCCAACTTGATCTGATGCATGAACCAACTCCTGGAGTTCCTTACACTCTATACCCTCAGATAAAGCATCCACCTTAGATTTCAATTGACCCAACAAAAAGTTCTGATACTTCAGCATATGAAATTGGCAATTCAATGCTCTCATAGCTAATGTAGATGAGGTGTACACTTTTTTCCCCCACCTATCTAAAGCTCTAGAATCTTTGTCCAAAGGAACAGGATTCTTAACCACAGAAGCCCTAATACCCTTCGGACCTTGAATAATAGTTTCCGGATCAGCTCTAGGACTTTTGTACAAATATTTATGAGCTTCTGGAACTCTATAATATCTGTCCGGCTTAACAGGAGCAGGAGGCAAAGAATCAGGATTAAGGGAAGATTCAGAAAAAACATCCTGAACAACATCTAAGACAGGAGGAATAGCCAAGGGCCTATGCTGTGGTAGAAACAAAAATTCCCTAAGCCTCTTCCGAGAATCTGAAAAATCCTGGCCTTCCCACTTAAAATGTTCCCTCATGGAATGTAAAGTCTCAGAAAAAGAAAAATCCTCTGGAGGAGAAGCAGAAGGACAGGAATCCTCTGCATCCGAGTCTGAATAAGAAGGGAAATCCTGAATTTCCTCAGCTGAGGAATCAGAGTAGTCAGAGGAATGATCCATTCCCTCTAAATCTGCCTCCACCCTAGGCCTTTTCTCTGGAGGGGGCATAGAACCCCTGATTAAAGTAATCATGTCCTCCGCCATTTTTAACATATGTTTTTTAGGAACAGGGGCTGAAGAGCTAGAACCATGACCAGGGCTAACAAGACAAGGTTTGGCCTTAGCATGGCCTTTAGTCACTGAAGTAGAAGGCCTAATAACCTTCTGTAAGGATGGAACTACAGACACCTGAGAAGCACCCTCAGCTGGGCCTAAATCCTGAGAGGCCAACTCCTGCAAAAGTAAAGGTTCCCCCTGGGATTCAGCCGAACCCTCGGCAGGATCCATAGATTCAACCGGAGGCTCCTGTGAACCGGCGTCCGCAACGGACGACTCATCCGGTTTAGACTTCACAGATTTATCCTTACGCTTTTTAGCGGTAGCGGGCGTCGGAGGATCCGACGGCATGTTATAATTACACCGTTTACCAAAAACAAGCCTGGCACAGTCTAATCTCCTTTTAATGGTGCGCTTAATAAATCTAGCACAAAAGCGACACCCAACCACATCGTGCTCAGGCCCCAAGCAAGGAATACAGAAAGAGTGATAATCCCTATGAGGTATCTGTTTCCCACAAGAAATGCAATTATTAACTTTTTCTGACATCCGGAAACTGAGGCAAGAAAAAGACAAAGATTTCCCCAACGGGGTACTTAGCCCAACTTGGTCTTCGGTCTGAAACTCGAAAAAAAGACAATTTCAGAACGCCGAACGGCACTCACAAACGCTGCTTCTGCTTCGGACCACGCGGCAAGAAAGACTGAGGATATGGCGCCGGTCATGCGCTTAAGTACTACCACGTACTGACGTCAGCTCCAGGCGACAATGACCGACGCCAGCCCAGCTCTTTGGTATTCGGGCCGATCGAGGACAGCGGACTACCCACAGGTTATGACTGCAGCAATGTGAGACGAAGAACATCACATTTAGGTAATAAAGTAACTAATTTGGTTACAGAATTTATGGAAATAGTTTTACAGAGCAATTTTATTTATTTTAACGGTGAGTTCTTCAAGCAAAGAAAAGGGGTAGCCATGGGTGCCCCTTGTGCTTCCCTTTACGCTAACTTAGTACTACACAAATGGGAACAGAAATACATTTTTGCTATGGACTGGATACATTCTATCGCCCATTATAAAAGATATTTGGGCGATATATGTATTTTATGGAACGGACCTTTAGACCAGTTTCATGAATTCTTTAATTACCTCAATTCTACCACCACTTTTTTATCTTTCACCTGTAATATTAGTGAAAGAGAGCTGCACTACTTGGATGTCTCCTTACATAAAGATGATTCTAAAAAGGTGTTTTCTTCTAAACGTTTTAGAAAACTAAGTTTTTCCAACTCCTACCTGCATTTTCAAAGTGGGCATCCTTTTCATCAAAAGAAAGGGATTGTGAAGGGACAATTTATTCGTGCTGCCAGAATGTGTAGTGACAGTAATGATTTTATTAATGAGGTAGAATTTATGAAGAAACTATTTTTGGAAAGGGGATACCCTGAATCTTTATTAACTAGTTTGGCTGAGGAGATTATTACCAACAGAGATATCAAATATCCCCCGCTATTAGGCACTGGACTTTCTCACAGCCCAGTTCATTTAATAGATAGTAGTCTAAAAGCAGCATAATAGTTTCATTTACACTTATTCACTTAATTCTCCTGAGATCGACAATGTTATTTGGAAGCACTGGCCAATACTTACGTTGCACGATGAACTTAATGAGCTAGTACAGGCACAACCTAGTTTTGTCAGGAAAAGGGACATTAATCTTAAACAACTATTTGAGAAGAAAGACAGTCTGAATTTTACAACAAACAAACGTAAACTAGGCACCTTTAAATGTGGCGCCTGTAAACAATGTGATGCTATATTTAATGATTGTAAGTTATACATTCCATCTAGGAAATTTCTTTTCAAATCTAGTTGTTATTCCAACTGTACAACAAAAGGGGTAATCTACTTAGGGGTATGTACAGTATGTACAAGTTTCTATGTTGGAAAGACAGAAAGACCCCTTAGAAGGCGTATTTATGAACATCTATATGACATCTCTAAACAAAAAGAAACTAATGCCTTTTTCAAACATACAATCTCCTGTCCTAATATGAGCTTGAAGTTCATTGTGCTAGAACAAGTTCTGCCTGAGGCTAGAGGTGGTGACTGGGAGACTACACTTGAATAGCGAGAACTTTTGTGGCAATTAAGGCTGGATGCAGGTAAACCACCAGGGCTCAATGATAGTATAAACATCAGTAGCGTCCTGAAGCTAAGGACTACCCGCCTATAGCCTTTAATTCACCCCGATCCATTTTAGCTCCATTTAGTTGCACTTTACATGATGAGTCTACCGTTTACCTCTGTGTAACATATTACTGCACGCATTTGTTATTAAACATATTTTCTATTTTAATTTATTCATTTACATATATACATATTTACATGTTTCTTATATATATATTTTGTTTAAGCATTGGCTTAAGCCACAATTTAATTCTTAATATTCATTATTCTTAACAACAACTTAAACTAAAATTGTAATGGTGTTTTATCTAGTTTTTGAACAGCAAGAGATTAAGTTGTTGGATGAATTTTTCATCACATTTTAATTGTGGTTGAATACACTCATTTTTAATTAAATGTGTGTTTTACAACTTATGGTATATACACATTCATGTATTTATAGAATGTTTATTTTGGTTTCATATTTATTGCATTTTACTCTTTTTATTCATGTTATACAGGAATTGGTATTTAAACTTTATGCTTTGGTGTTTAATTCATGAACATTCATTTAATAATTTAATAACAATGATTTAATGATTTAATTAATTAATTATGCACACCATGTGATATAGGTTTTGTATATAACACTTGAATATTTTGCACTTTTAATGAACTTGAAAAAGCTCGGTACTGCACCGAGCAAAAGCGCTTGTTTTTAAGTGTTGTGGCTTTCCAATAAAGGATTTATTGACTGCTCTGGTTGGCGTTTTGTCCTTGGGTCGTGAAGTTTACTCTTCTGGTTCTGTTCACATTTCGTTTCTTTGGTTTAACTCAACTGGTATCCTTTAATTTCAGGATCCACAGCCATCTACAACAATTTTGTAAAATATGGCTTTTGAAATTCCTAGCAATCAAAACGTGCGTCTGTCTGATTACTGATAAGACACACCTGTAGCTTGATTTTTGTTTCAAGATGTAGCAACCTGAAAGCATCATTCTGAAGAAAATTTTCTTAATCTAGGGCCATGAGTATTACTGAACACATAGAACAAAATTTTCTAATCCAATGACTGACTCTGCTTTTCCTTTCTTCAAAAGGTATTTGATTCAACGCTATCTTAACTATTTCTTTTTTAAAATAAATATACTAATCTGGCACACAGGAAATCTTTCTACTAAAGAAGTCCAGTTTCTCTGGTAAATGGACCTGACATCCCCAATTCTATACGATAAAATTATTATACCTTTAAAAGAGCCCAGCCACCAGCAGGCACAGATCAAAGTGGATGTAATTCCTCCTCAAGACTGAAGGCCATAAGGCACAGTATGATCAGGCTGGTCCAGATTCTAGAGGTACTGAACAATTTATTGGAGGACGGCAAATAAATTACTTCACACAGCAGTTGTGAAAATGCCTGCAGTAGAAGTAACCATCCTCTTAGCACACTGACATATAACAACACCTGGAACAGTTTTACAGAGATTCCACAACATTCATGCAATAGGCAGTTGGGAGGGAGAATTAATAAGCTCAAATCAGGAATTTAGGGGTCTAGTAGTTGGTTTGATGACTAAACCACTCAAAGTAAGCGTAACCAAAGCATGCTAAAGGGCTTATTCTAAGTTGAATTACCAAGAAAAATGCAAAGATATATGTACAAACTGAATCCCTGTGCGCATTTCAGAAATGCTCTTTAGCAAGAACCTTGAAAAGGCTTGCAAAACCATCCTGACATGCATGAAAATTGACCATTGGTACTTTCATGCAATATAGATGGAAGCAGCAAAATCCTTAATACACATGTAATAGAAACCAAAATGATTAATTGTGAAAGGAAGTGTAACATATAACTTGCTGCATTCAAACATGGGCAAGTAACCTCTTTGTGACGCTAGATTTTTGTACTGCATAATGAAAAAAAAGAAATTTGAAACGGAAGGATTTAAATCGACAGACACCTTGCAGGCACATACATGACAACTCTGAGTTAATATGCAACCTTTGAAAGGTGTTATCATACCTAGCAAAGGTAGCCAAGTGTTCTAACGGAAAAGTACTGCAGGTCTGAATCCTATGGTGCAAAGTACTTAGGCAAGGAAAAGTAATATTAGCATTAAAAGTAATCCAGATGAAACAGTGTTTCCATTTTGTAGTATAGACTACCCTGCTGAAAGGCCCCCAAGTTTTCAGATAAGCTCTGCTGATCCAAATGTCCCCTTAGGAGCCATTCTGGAAGGTTCAGGGGTACTGTTTAAGGGGAGAATGGTGAGTAGATTCTAGAAAGAAAATGTATTTTTATTTTATTTTGAATTTGTAAAAAAAAAAAAAAAAGCACATACAAAACAGTAATGCAGCTGGAGCCTCTGCATTTCTGATATGAAATATTAAAAGCAAAATTGGATTAAACAAAGAAGAAACTATTAGAATCATGTCTGCTGTTTTATTCGGCAGCTTGAACAGAATTATTTTAGTCAACAAAAGAAAGAGGGCAACTGAAAGACTGTTTTTAATTATTTTATCAGAGTATTCTAGGTACCAGAGTCAGCAGAAATGGTGTAATTCTGGCTTCAGCAATGTATTCAAAAAGTCAACTCAGTACATTTCATCTACCATGAGTGATCAAAATTAGAGGAGGACTCTCTGCTAATGTTTAATACGTTCTTATGTTTTACATTTTCCTTTCTGTTTTCTAGTAGACAGATATGTTTATACATGTGGTACCCAAAAAGGGAAGATTCTAAAAAAATCTCACGTTTTTTATCAACCACTCCCCCTCCAAAAAAATGCAGTAAACCTGCTTTGACAAGAACTTCATGGTTTTCTTTTCTACAATGTAAACCTCTGACATGGTGTTCAGGTTTCTGGAGATAACGCTATCAAAGTAAATTCCTCAAATTATACAGTCATGCTGAACCAAGTTCAGACTCAGGTCAGATATGAAATTTAGCAACATGAACAATATTTAATGGAGAGTCAAATCACTCAACAGTGCCATCAGCTGTTACTGCAGAAACTTTGATTTGGAAAGGCATCTCTTTCTCTTTTGCACCTCCCTGTCACTGCTTCCTGAATGAATGTTTGCTTGCCTGTATTTTGCCGAAATTGCTTGCATTGCTTCCTAGAAGGAACGTTTCTACTATGTTTAGGGATAGAAACTGAAATATCCGAGAAATCCCTTGTATTAACTTTCCCCTTTCATCAAAACTTTTGAGAACCTCAGCAGAGAAGGCCCAAATAATAATTCTTTATCCAGATGTGCATTCAAAAGTTCAGCTTTCACATCCTCTAGTAGATTCTGAGCATGCAGCCAAGCAAATCATCTCCTAGCTGAGCAGTGGCAGCCACCCTGGACACAGCATTCATGCTGTCATATAAACATTTAAGAGAATGTTTAGTAATTTGTGACACTGATGAGGAAAAATATCAGCAATTAACTGTTCTGGAAGTTAATGTGAAAGTGGCATACACCTTTTTTCCAAACTTATCAAAACCACTTGAATCCTTGTCTGAAGGAATAGGGCTAGCTGCCATAAAATGTCTGGAAGAAGTTGGTTTTGTATGCGAAACAATTGCACAATCTGCCCTGGGGTTTCTAAAGAGAAATTGATGTGTTTGTGAAACTTTACACAATGTAACAGATTTCCTAGGGGCTGTTGGCTTACTGTTTTAAGAACTGCTGGCTATACTAAAGGCATCCTCTCTAAGGCTTATAACTCGGGGGTATAGCCATTGGCTGAAGAGAATCCACCTGTAATGTCTGGCATTTCTTTTTGCTCCCCCTTAGGTAACTTCTTCGTCCTGCCAATAGTGTCAAAAAAAGACAACTCTTAAAGTGGAAAACCTGAAGAAATGTTTTCTTCAGACTCATCTCCCAGTTTTCCAGAGTAGAAACTTGTGGGGCGTATTCTAAGCCTAATCCCTGTACCTCAGACTCTGAATCAGATGGTAACCTTTTCCTTTTAGATTGTTAGGAAGTCTCGGATTGTAATGACTAAAAGACTAAGCTTTTTGCAAATGCAAAGCAATCATCTTTCTCTCCCTTCGCTGAAGGGGATGCGGGAGCAGAAGTATGTTTCAGTTCGTGTTTCCTTTTTCTGGGAGGGTCTACTGAAAAGGAGCACTAAGACATATGGTCATCTGACTAAAAATTTGACTCCTCAGTGCAGCCCTGAAATGGAATAATGTCTGCGCACCCTTTTGATGCCGGCAAAAGTGGTTCGCCTCTACCTGAAACAGATGCACAAGTGGCCCTGGGGGACATGCCTTCATCTCAGCTCTTAGAGGCTTCAAAAAGAGCAATGCCAGAAGAGTTGAAAAAGGCCAGTAGACAATCTTTTAGGCTGCAAATTTTATTTTATTTATTTACTGATATTTTACTACTGGGAAAGTCCAACTGGACAGAAGACAATTTTCAGCGGAGGCCTGGGGAGAAAAGCTCCAAACTATTACAAAACATTTTAAGAAAAATAATTTTACAATTTTCAAAAATAAAACAAAAGCATCTGCAGTTTAAATAATTATAACAAATTAGACATAATATAAAAAAATTGGTTAAGAATTGATATAAGGTATAGGACAATCATTTAATATTTAGAGAAATTTTAGACAGTCCACAGAGAAATTAAAGGTAAATTAGTCTAATACACACAGAAATTGCAATATGAAGCAAGGGAAAATGGGCTTACGGTATACTTAGAAAGAAAGGCAAGGAAGAGAACTAGCAGTAAGGAAGTAAATGAAGAAGGGAGAGTAAGGAGGTATAAGGAATGAAAATATTTTTACTCACATATAAGGATACAGTTTAACTTGGTTTTGAGCAAGAACAGAGTAAGATTTTAACTAGGAAGTTTTTCAGAGTGGTTTTGAAAGATGGGAGGAAGGGTACAGACCTGATCAATGCATGTAAGGAGTTCCAGGCCTTAGCAACCTTGTACAAGTACAAACAATGCCCAGCAGATTTGCTAGGATTTTAGACAGACAAGGGTTTTTGGTCACTGGATGACCGACTGGGAACATAGTTGTGTAGAATGTTTTTTAGTGCTGGACAGGTAGATGAATGCCGGATAATTTTTTGGTGGTAAAAAGTTGTGTGTATGTTAGTTGATGTGGCAGTTCTAACTAATTAATGCTTTTCAGTGCTATACAATGGTGGGTTATGAAAGGGGTATGTGTTGCAAATGGCCATAATAGAGTCGCCTACTCAAGGCCGAGACAAGGAGGAAGCCAGAGTGGAGACCAAATCCTCCCTGGATACTTTTCTCTTCTTGCAGACTAGGAGGAGGAAATGTCCAAGGAGCTGTAACCCTGGTCCATTGCTCTAGAGGCAAGAGCCTTTAACTCTTCATTTTCTAAATGTAACAAAAGGTACTATGCCTGCTTCTTAAAAGTTTTAGGAGCAAAGGATCTACAGAATGAGCAGGACTGAGTATTATGTTTTTCCTTTAAAAAAAAAAAAGGCAAGACATGTCCTGATCTGATCTTTGTATGGAATCTGGCGACTACACAATCATTTTCTCTTTCTCTTAGACATAAATTCAAAGAAAAACAGATACACATTTCTCACAACAATGGAAGGAAGTTCCCAATGAGGTACTCACCTGCCATCTGACAAGAAAGTAGCTGACCACCATACCTATGAAGTCACAGCAGAAGCTAGACTTGCTGATTGTTTCAACAAGAAAGTTCTGATTTTTGGCATCCATATGTCTGCTTTTATATCGGCTTGCCTTCAAGCTCTAACAGTCATATGGGCACATGGAAGGTACCCTAAAGGCTTTGGAAGAAGAGAGTACGTCCAATCTTTGGCAGGATATGTCTCATATTGCCTTTTCCTCAGGACTTTTTTCATGACTTTACTGGCCACTGCTGTTCGGTTAACAGCCCTGAAGTTCCCTAGATTTTTCGTACACCTCCCCTTATAGAAGGGCAGCACATTAGTTGTCTCAGGTACTTTCTACTGTCACTCAAGGTAAATTTTCTTGATGCAAGTTAACATTTCAGTTATTTTACTTAATGTGATACTTGTTCTGTAGTTCTAAAAAAGTCAAAGAAAAAAAACATAAAATTAAAAACAGGCATGCCTGTAGAAAATCAAGTGGCACTTGTTCTAAAAAAGTCAAAGAAAATAACAAAATTAAAAACAGGCATGCCTGAAGAAAATCAAGTGGTACTTTTTATCTTTTTTATCTTGTACTATAAAGCTGGTAAGAATGAACACAACCCCCCCCCCCCCACACACACACACACACATACACACCTTCCCCGACTAGAACAATTGCTGTCCTGTTTTCAATAATGACACAAAAAAATGGAAAAAGAACAGCAGGGTGATATTTTTTACTGAACCAATCAATACATTACAAAGAAAGAAAATACTGGAGTTCTGGGACTAAAGTAGACCTTCAGGAGATAGTACAGTTGTGTAAGTTGAACTGACTATAAAAGCAGATGTTCAAATCACTACTGCAGTAGTCTTAGCTATAAGGCTTACATCCTGCCAAGGATATAATAGCTGGCCAGCTTCCATAACTACAGAGGACCTTCTACATGCAAAAACTGACAGGCAGATGAAGCTGAAATGACTAAAGCATGAGTTTGGGTGCGAAGCCTGTCACAGCTTTCCTGCCAGCAGAGCAAGGGAGGCTGAGCCCTGAAAAAGACAATGCTAGGATTAACAAAAAATAAATGTCCACAACCTGGCTTAAAGAACACACCAGAAAACAGAGAGTATGGAGGGTGGGAGTGGCTACTGCAGCAGTGATCATTTGAACATCTACTGTTACTGTAAGTTCTACTTACACAACTGTTCTATTTTCATCATATTGATCATTGCTGCAGTAGCCTTAGAAATATGGGCATTACCATAACTAACTACATTTAGGAGGTGGACGAAGAAGGGTCCAGGAGCCCTTAGACATTGGTCCTAGCAAAGCTCCAGCTAGACCTAGAGAAGGAATCAAGCTTACAGGGATTTGTAAAAGTATATACAAAGGACCAAGTAGCAGCTTCTAGAATGCTTCTATAATCCAACCCTTTCCAAAACGCTATAGATGAAGCCAAGGCCCTGGTAGAGTGGACCTTGACCCCACCTAGAAAAGATATGTCATGGTGAGTATAACAAAAAATAATAGCCTTAGACAACCACTGACAGAACCCACACTGTGAAAGTAGCAGACTCCAAATCAGACTTCAGATCAGTAACAAGTGGAGTACCACAGGGTTCAGTCTTGGGTCCTCTCCTGTTTGGTATCTACTTTTCTGAAGTACAGGCTAACACAGAAGGTCTTTGGCTAATGAAGTTCGCAGATGACTGCAAACTAGGAGCCATAATCGAAACTCCTGACGATGTGGACATCGTAAAAGGGCCTCACTGAGACAGATGCCTAGTGTCAAAGCCATGGCCTCTAGCTCAATACCAAAAAGTACATTGTCATCCCCCTTGGTAAAAACACTGTACCCATGAGCTACCACACAGGTGGCAGTCTACTTAATACTGAAAGTGTGATGAGACCTTGGGACACAGGTGGACAGTAGTCTCTCCTTTGATAATTACATCGCCACAGTAGTTAGGAAATCCTTCTACGTGGCACACCTCATCACAAAAGGTTTTTCATCCAGGAAAAAAAGAGGTCATTGTTCCCCTCTACTTGTCACTCATTAGACCCATTACAGAGTACAACGTCCCTTTTGGCATGTACCTCACAAGACATCTACAACAACTGGGAAGGCTGCAGAAATATCATACAAAGAGGATTACCGGCCTCAAATAGATGCCCTAAGCAGACCGTCTCAAAATACTCCAGCTTTACTCCTTCGCATATTGCCTACTCAGAGGCGATCTCTGCCTAACATACAAAGCTATGTCAAACCCAAAGCTGATGGGCATACTCCACTTAAAGAAATCCCAATCCCTCCAAGCTACACACTCTAGGGACATAAACCTTGTCACCACAATAAACATAACATGCTGGAGGGATAGATTCCTGCCCCAGAGATTTCCCATACTCTGGAACAAACTACCTATCTATATCAAACAAAGCTACTCATTAGCACTCCTCAAGAAAAATCTTGATGATTGGATGGGAAATAGGAAATTCACCCCGGGGATCACCTCTGTGGCTCTGCTCGACAGGAGCACAGGAAAATAATTTTCTTGGGTGGCGAAAGCAACTGTACCTTTTTGCCTAAGCTTATATAGGCCCTAGGGCCAATAGCCTAGTACCTACCTATGAACATATTTGTAAATGGTCTGTATTAATACAAGTTGTCCCTTCTTATCTTCACAAGAAATTAACAAATTATCTGAAGATCTAAAATATTTACTTCTGTCAGGATAGCACCCAAGTTGTCTGTGGACATTCAAGGTAAGGAGCATCCTTTCTCCCTCCTTAAGTCCAGAAAGGAAAACTGGGAGATGGATGGTTTGGCTTAAAGTAAACTCTGATACAACTCTAGGCTTAAAAAAAGGACTCTCTCTCAAAATAAACCCTGTCCTTATAGAAAATAATGTAGGGTTGACTCACGACAAGAGCTTGCAACTCAGATACCCTTCTTGCTGAGGTCAAAATAATCAGAGAAACTGTTTTCCATGTTAGGCACCTCAAGTCAGGTAGATTAGCTGGTCCAAATGGAGTCGGTGTTAGCTTCTCTCTAACACAAAATTAAGATCCTACGGAGGGGTCACTAGTTGACTTCAAGGCCTCTTATACAAAACTCCTTTAAATAACATTTTGACAAGAGACTGCCTTGAAAGCGGAGGCTTCATGGGCAGACATGCTGAAATGGATGATAAAATTAACTTTGACAGATGAATTAGAAAGGCCAAAGGACAGTAACTTACACAAATATTGTAAAACCAAAGAGCAACTAACCCTGAATGGGTGCTTGTTATGTTGTTGGCACCAAATACAAAACCTTTTCCATTTATTAATATATGATTTTCTAGTAACAGGCTTTCTGGCCTCCATTAGTACCTGCTGTACATCCTTAGAAAACAGGTGCCTAAAGGGAATAAAGACCTTATCATCCAGACAGTCAACTGAAGATGATTAATATTGGAGTGTATCAAACAGCCCTGTTCTTGTGTGAGTAAATACAGCCTGTGAGGAAGTTTGTGGTAATTGTCCCTGGCCAGTTCTAAAAGAAGGGGGAACCATGGTTGCCTGGGCCAGATGGGAGCCACCGCAATAATCTTGGAGGATTCCATGTGAATCTTCAGAAGTACCCTGGATATTAGTAGAAAGGCATACAGGAATATTCCTGTCCAAAGAAAAGAAAAGGGATCTTTCTTCCAGGCCTTCTTGCATGGAGTCCTAGAACAGAATTTTGCAAGTTGATTTCTCACACAGGAGGCAAAGAGGTATACTTAAAGAACTCCACACAGATGGATCAAATCTTGGAACCCCCCCCCCCATCTAGTTTCCATTCATGAGGGTCTGCCCTGGTCCTGTTCAGCTGGTCTGCCACACAGTTTTTCTCTGACAAAATGTAGGATGCCTGCAGAAAGAGATTGTGCTGTAAAGCTATATGCCAAGCTAACATGGCTACTCTGCAAAGGGGCTACTACCAGTTTCCCATTGCTTGCCAATGTACCACAACTGTATTATTACTTAAAGATGTCTCAGGGACCAAAGTGGCCTGATCGGGGCTATCATCTCTGACAGTGATGTGCTTGCATCTGTCCTTGGTGTCCCACACCCCTTGCACTTTTATCCCTCCCGAAACTGCTCCCCAAGCAAAGTCTGAAGTGTCAGTGGTAACTGACTGCTTTGGAGCAAGGAGGGAGAAGGGGAGACCTGGATTTAAGGATATCTGTTGTCTCCACCAAAAGATTTTTCTTCTGACAAACTTGAGTACTGTGATGTAAAACACAAAAGGTATTGATGCTGGGCTCAAAGAAATTTCACATACCACTGTATCTTTCTCAAGTGGAGTCTTGCTCAAGGTATTATGATGCAGATCTCAGATTACAGACCACAGATGCTATGAGATCCAAGTGTTCCCTCATGGTGATCAAAGTTTGAGAGCAAAACCTTAGAAATAGATCTAAATCAAGATTTATTTTTTTCCAGTAGAAGAAAATCTCTTTGAACTGAGATGTCTATTTGACATCCCAGGAACACATCCTATGTGAGAGCCAAGAAAGACTTTTCAATGTTCTCTTGGAATCCTGGCTTGTGTAAGAGATCTCTCTCCCAAGACAAAGTTTTATGACATTTTGAAAAAGACTCTGCAAAGACAAGCATGTGGATACCCTGTAACCTGCAATGAGCTATAATTGGAGCCAGACACTTTGTGAACACTCTTGGTGCAGTGGATACTTTAAAGGGTAAGGCAGAAAACTGTTAATACAATCCAGACACACAAAACTTTAAGAAATGTCTGAAGTCTGGATGAATAGAGATGTAGCGATAAGCATCTTTAAAGTCTAGTGCTACCAGGAAACTTGAAAGAGGAAGAAAAGATAACAGGCTGTGAAGTGACATTTATTTATTTATTTGTTTATTTATAGTTTGTTTGCCAAGATAGTCCACTGGACCACGACAAACCCGCATTCAATGGAGTCCTGGAGAGAAAAGTTCCAGAAAATTACAAATTACAGATTTAACATAAGAGTAAGTATTAGAGAAACAATGTGCACAAATGAAGCAAAATTAAACAGAAAAACACATATTAGTACAATGCAATAAGAGTAATATTTACAAGCAGTCAAAGTTTTCAACAGTTTAACATATTAGCACAATTCAATAACAGAAACAGTCTACATTTTTTTAACAGTTATGCTAATTCATGCAGTTAATTTCTAGGCTACTGAATTGTACCATTCTAGGAGTTATGCTAATTCCTAGAGTTTATTAGGGGTACAAAACAATGGGAGGCTATTGTGAATTACAGCTTATAGACAGTAGCTATAGTGTAGGGAGATTATGTGGGGTGGGAACAAGAGCATTCCCATAGTGAAGTTAGGTGTGTGTGAAGTAAGGTTTTGAATGAAGAGAGGCTAATGCTGGTGCAGATGACAGGTGGGAGGGAATTCCAATGGCGTGCTAGAGAGAAGGACATTAGATGTTTGCCTGGTGGACGGGCAGGTTTATGCAGTTCAATTAGATTTTGGGAATTAGATCTCAAAAGTCTGTTTGGTTGGTACATTTTAAAAGTGGTGGCAAGAGAGGGAAAGAGAGAGGGGGTGAAAATGAGTTTGAGTGCTTGGACAAGTTTCCCAATCAATCACCCTCAGATACAGCCATCCATTTAAATCACTACTTCACTGATACCATTTCCAAACTACTACCCAAAAACCACTGACAACCCCAACCCTACCTCTAATTCCACTTCCAGTTCTACTACTTCCACTACTCAGCCCACACCTTTTTCACATTCCCAATCTGACTCCACTAACCTCTCTGACCCCTTCATGCCCAAACCTGTATCTGTTAGCTATATTAAAAATCTCCTCAGTAAACTCAAACCTTGTTCCTCTACCTCTGATAACCTACCTCCCAAATTCCTAAAACTTGCTGCTAACTCTGTTGCCCTTCCTGTCACCATTCTAATCAACTGCTCAGTCCAAGAATCCACTGCCCCCTCTGTTTGGAAGCAGTACTACACTATCCCACTACATAAAGGAGATAACGCCACAGAACCATCTAACTGCCGTCCCATTGTTATTCTTTCTCCCCTCCCCTCTCCAAAATTCTCAAAATGTGTATCCATTCTCAACTACATTCCCACCTTACTCAAAACAATCTTTTAACCACCACTCAGCATGGTTTCAGACCTAAACACAGTACTAACACTGCAGTCTTATCCTTCTCACATACAGTAGCTGAGGCCTGAGACAATAACAAACTTGTGTCCTGCCTTTTCTTAGATCTCTCAAAGGCTTTCAATACTCTCTCTCTCAAACTTCTACTTCATAAACTTTCTCACCTGAACATTTCCATCCCCACTCTTAATTGGTTCTCAAGTTACCTGTCCAATCGCCTACAAGCAGTTAAATGGCAAAATTCCTTCTCACCCTTTCTGGCAGTTCAGATCGGTGTTCCTCAAGGCTCAATTCTCGGTCCCCTCCTTTTCAATCTCTTCACCAATAATCTACACACTGCCAGTGTATGCAGATGACCTGAGACGTACCTCCCTGGGCTACATGAAAACAGACATGGAAGAGCTCTCCAATCTTGTAGCCCAGGCAGGTATGACCCTAGCCCTGAGTAGCATCCTGCCTTCACCAAGAATGGTACCACAGTACAAGGATAAAATGATCAACTTCAACAATTGGCTAAGCTTCTGGTGTCATTCAAAGGGAATCCAGTATCTGTCTGCTTGGGATGACATGCTTGACAGGCACCGATGCTTCACCAAAGATGGCCTGCACCTGTCACCCCTGGGATTCCGGATACTGGCCAAGGCTCTTGCCACCCCCATAGTGCCTTTTTTAGGCAAGACTCAAAAGACAAATCCACCACTGTAAGAACTACAAGTGACAAAAAACTGAGGGCAATGTTGCTCAATGCTAGGAGTCAAAACCTCAAAATGCACTCACTCGAGGCACTCCTCAAAATGGAGAACACTGATATCTGTGCAGTGACTGAGACCTGGTTCAAGGCTCCCGAGAGCACCCCTGCACTACCAGGCTATAATTCATACCACGTTTCGGCCACAAAACCCGGACTGAAACACTAAGGGCGGAGGTGTGTCCATATTCATCAAGGATATCCACACCTCCAGGCTAGTTGAACTACACAATGCCTCTGAGATCATCCAAGTGCAACTAACCCTGGGCAAAAATGCATTCCAAATTGTAGCTTGTTATAGATCCCCCACCATGACCCAGGACCCTCACTCCTCATTCCTGGAGACATTGGAAAAATGAGAGTCCAGCCAAATACCCGAATGACGGGTGATTTCAATTACCCTAACATAAACTGGGAAAACTGCTCTTGTACTAATCCCCTTGCTCAACGATTCCTGGAATTTATAAACTCTAATGCCCTGGATCAACTTGTCAACACCCCCACCAGGGGAAAAGTACAGTTTTGTACCTACCATAAATGTAGATGTTCAAAGATCCACATTGCTGCAGTCCTAACAATTGGGTAGTCCGCTGTCCTCGGTCGGCCCGAATATCAAAGTATAAGGCTGACGTCGGTCAGGGCGCATTTGACTGACGTCAGTACGTCAGGGTACAAATGCGCATGACCGGCGTCATATCCTCAGTCTTTTCTTGCCCCAGATGTCAGAAGACCCTAAAAAGAAAGGTCAAAACCAAAAGACAGCAAACAACCAACCAACCACCTCTGCACTAACTATAGTACAATATATACAATATACACAAAATGTACAACCCAACCCACACAACCACCTCTAACAACAGAGGGGAAGGAGGGAGATTGGACTGCAGCAATGTGGATCTTCGAACATCTACATTTATGGTAGGTACAAAACTGTACTATGTTCTTCATCTCACATTGCTGCAGTCCTAACAATTGGGTAGAATCCCAAAGCAGAGATAAGGGAGGATGGCTAACTACAAGGAAGCAGGAGCTGCCAAAATGCCTTGCAAAACAGCAGTGGCAAAACCAGCCCTAGACTTAGAGTAAAGTGGCAGGTGATAATGCTTAGAGAATGTATGTACAGAACTCCAAGTAGCTGCCTCCAAAATATCCTTGGTTGCCACTCCCTCAAAAAGCTGTTGAAGTGGCAGTAGCCCTAGTGGAATGAGGCCTAATCCCAGCTGGAATCTCCTTGCCATGATGGGAATAACAGAAAGCAATGCAAAACCCAATCCACTTAGAAATAGTTTGTTTTGATACAGGCTTGCCCTGAGAACTCAAAGCAAAAGAAACAAACAACTGCTGAGACTGCCGGAAACCTTTAGTCCTGTCCAAATAATAACGCAACTGCCTGTGGACATCTAAAGTGTGCAAAATCTTTTCCCCTTTAGTTTGGGGATTTGCATAAAACGTAGGCAAATGAATAGTTTGGTTCAAAGCCACACTAGAAACCACCTTAGGCATAAAGGAAGGATTAGTACGTAATGATACCCTATCCTTATGGAAAATCAAGAAAGGCTCAACTGCCATAAGGGCCTGTAATTCAGAAACCCGTCTTGCAGAGGTAATGGCCAACAAAAAAGCAGTCTTCCATGATAAATACTTCAAGTCAGCAGTAGCTGCAGGCTCAAAAGGTTGTAGAGTGAGTTTCTCCAACACAAAATTGAGATCCCAAGCAGGAGTAGGAGCTCTTCGTGGGGGTCTTATATTCTTTGCCCTCTAAGAAATTGCTTGAACAAAGGATGAGAAAACAATGGTGGGTTGCAATCATAGTGAGCTGAAATTGCTGCAGCATGAACTTTAATAGAAGAGAAAGACAAACCTTTGTCTAGTAACTCAGTAAGATATTGAAGAGCCACACACAAATTAGGCTCAGAAACATCAAAATCTTTTGCTGCACTCCAAAACAAAAATCTCTTCCATTTGTCTGCACACTTTCCTTGTACTAGGCCTCCTAGCTTCCAAGATAACATTCAAAACTTGCTGAGGAAGTGGAGGCCCACTATGGTTCAAAACAGAATATGCCAGGCTGTTAGGTGCAGAGAGTGAAGCTTGACATTTAGCAAATGGCTGTCCTCCTGCGACAACAGGTGTGGAATCGAAGGCAAAGGCCATGGAGGCTTCCATACCAGACTTCTCAGTAATGGGTACCAGTGTTGTCGTGGCCAATCCGGAGCTATTAAGATCATCCTTGGCTTGTCCTGCCTGACTTTCAGAAGTACCTTTGGGAGGAGAGGCAGAGGTGGAAAGGCATACACATGAAGATTGCTCCAGTTGAAAGAAAGAGCATCCACTCTCCAAGCTGTGGGATGAAACCTTTTTGTGCAAAACTTTGGCAGCTGATGGTTTAGTGGAGAAGCGAACAGATCTATGTCTGGAGTTCCCCATGACACTGTCAATTTCTGAAATACATGAGGATCCAATTTCCACTCGTGGGGATCCATAATTCGTCTGCTCAACACATCTGCTAAGGAGTTCTGTGCTCCTGGCAGAAACCTTGCCTGAAGATTGAGCTGTAAACTGAGAGCAGTCTCACACAAAATCATTGCCTGCCTGCATAGAGGATAAGAATGCGTTCCCCCTTGCTTGTTGATGTACCACATGACAGTTGTGTTGTCTGTTAGAATCAACACCTGCCCTGGAAGAAGTAATTCCTTGAAAGCAATTAATGCAAACTGGACTGCTAACATCTCCTTCATGTTGATATGTAGATGTTGTAGTCTGACAGGCCACTTGTTTTGTATCCACTTTCCATTGAGATGAGCTCCCCAAGCTTTGTCTGAGGCATCTGTCGTTAAAATCTGACTCGCCTCTGACCGGGTCACAGAGAGTCCCTTGTTTAGGTGACATTCCTGAGCCCACCACAAAAATTCCTTTTGAATGCAAGGTATTATTTGAATGACAGTGTCCAGATCCTGGCAGTGCTGTGTCCATACATTTTGAGATACCATTGTAGCTTCCTCATATGCAGTTTGGCATTGGGAAGCACCAGAATACAAGATGCCATGAACCCTAAGGCTTGAAGGACTGTCCTTGCAGTCAGCCCAGACTGATGAGATAGTTGATGGAAGTAAAGGGATAGACTCTTTTGTTTGTCCGGGGTTAAAAGGCCATCTGGGATGCTGTATTCAGTCTCACACCCAGAAAGCACATGTCTTGAGAGGGTACTAGACTGGACTTTATTTCGTTCACAGAATACCCTAGGCATCTTAGCACTGCTATCACATATTCCAAATGATGAAGGAGCTCTTCTCTTCCTTGAGCCAGAATTAGGCAGTCGTCCAAATAAGGATAGATCTGTATTCCTTTTAGTCTGAAGAAAGCTATCACTGGAGCCAGAATTTTCGTGAACACTCTGGGCGCAGTAGATAAGCCAAAGGGCAATGCAGAGAACTGATAGTGAGAAGTCCCAGCTCGAAAACGCAGATACTTTCTGCAACTGAGTCTGATAGGAACATGAAGGTAAGCCTCCTTGAGATCCAAAGTTTACCATCCAATGATCTTTGCCCAGCAGAGGTAAAAGCTGCTGCAACGTCAACATTTTGAACTTGGGAATGTCCAGATAAGTGTTGAGGATAGATAAATCCAAAATTGGTCTCCACGTGTTCCCCTTCTTTGGTACTAGGAACAGGCGAGAATAAAATCCTAGGCCCACTTCTGGCAGAGGGACCGGGTGTATGGCCCCTAGTTGGAGCAACAGAGAAACCTGCTTGTGAGCCTCTATTCTTTGTTGAGGAGGAACGTCTGGCATGCCTGTGAAAGGAGGCAAGGTATGGAAACAAAACCTGTAGCCGTGGTGTATGATATCCAATACCCATCTGTCCTGGGTAATTAAACTCCAATTTTCTTTGAAAAGTGCCAACCGTACCCCCAAAGGTGCTGCCAGACGAGCAGGCTCTGGCAGCTGAAAAGGTAGGTCATTGGGTCTGTTTGCGAAAGGACTGACCCCTGCCCTCACCCGAAGCCTGTGCAGGAGAACTTCCTGTTCTAGGCCTGAAAGAGCCCTGAGCTCTGCCCGTACCACGTCTAGATCTACCCCTAGACTGGGAATCATAAGAAGGATACGTCCACCCCTTAGTAGGCCAATTTCTACTAAACTTTGGAGGCTGGACATGCAAAAAATCTTTAACAGTCTGCATAGACTTAGCCTTGTCTTCCATTTTCTTTAAAACTGTCTCAACAGGAGGACCAAACAACACGTCAGATTGTAAAGGAGCATCTAAAATCCTTGTTTTAACATGTTCAGACAAATTCTGATCCCTCAGCCAGGCGTGCCGGCGAAGAACTGACCCAGTGGCAGCCACCCTAGATGAGGCCTGTACAGCATCAAAACCACATTGCAAAGAATGCTTACCCACCTGTTCAGAAACGTGCACTAAATCTTGCAACTCCTTACAATCAATACCTTCTGCCAGAGCATCAACCTTAGACTTCAATTGTGAAAGGAGAAAATTTTGGTATTTCAACATGTGAAACTGGCAATTCAGAGCCCTCATAGCAAGAGTGGAAGAAGTATAGACTTTCTTGCCCCATCTATCCAAGGCCCTAGCCTCCTTGTCTGCAGGAACCGGATTCTTAACAACAGAAGCCTTAACACCTTTAGGCCCATGGCTAACAGTTTCTGGGTCTGCCCTCGGACTCTTAAAAAGATACTTATGAGCTTCAGGCACCCTGTAATACCTATCCGGCTTAACAGGAGCAGGAGGCAAAGAATCAGGATTAAGAGAAGCTTCCATAAAAACATCTGCCACTACAGTCAAAACAGGAGGTATAGCCAAAGGCCTATGCTGGGGTAACAACAGAAATTCCCTAAGCCTTTTTCTGGAATCAGAGAAGTCCTGACCTTCCCACTTAAAATGCTCCCTCATGGAATGAAGAGTTTCTGAAAAAGAAAAATCCTCAGGGGAGTAGCAGAAGGAGTAGAATCATCCACATCAGAATCAGAATAAGGAGAGTACTCCTGCAAGTCTTCAGCCAAGACTCTGAAACATCTGAAGCCTGCTCAAAACCCCCAGCTCAGGCTCCACCCTAGGCCGCTTATGAGGTGGGGCCATAGAACCCCTAATCAAAGTAATCAAATCTTCTGCCATTTTAAGCATATGCTTCTTGGGCACAGCACCTGAAGAGCTAGGGGTAACACTAACTGAAGCCAAACCTGGCTTGCCCCTGGGGAAGCCTTGGAGACAGAAGGAGAGGGCCTAGCCACCTTAGGAAGGGAGGGAGTATAGTAACATGAGAAGCCCCTCAGCCTGACTAGTCTCTTGAGAGGCCACATCTTGTAACAACAAGCGCTCGCCCTGTGAACACAAAGAAACCTCTGGTGGAGCCACCGCCTCCACCGACCCCTCTAAAGAACCGACGTCTGGTACAGACGGTTCCTCAAGCCTAGGCTTAACTGCCTTGTCCTTGCGCTTTTGAAGAAGCGGCCGGAGCATCCAACGGCATTTTATAGTTACACCGCTTCCCAAAGACTAACCTCGCACAATCCAACCGCCTCTTTATAGTGCGTTTATTAAATCTAGCACAAGAGCAACAGCCAACAACGTCGTGCCCAGGCCCTAAGCAAGGAATACACAAAGTATGATAATCTTTATGCGGTATCTGTTTCCCACAAGAAATGCAATTATTAACTTTTTCTGACATCCGGTAAATGACTGAGGCAAGAAAAAACTAAAATATTCCCCAACGGGGTACTTAGCCAACTTTGAACTCGGTCTGAAACTTCTAAATTGAAAAAATCTCAGAACGCCAACCGGCACTTGCAATACTGCTTCTGCATCGGACCATGCGGCAAAAAAGACTGAGGATATGACGCCGGTCATGCGCATTTGTACCCTGACGTACTGACGTCAGTCAAATGCGCCCTGACCGACGTCAGCCTTATACTTTGATATTCGGGCCGACCGAGGACAGCGGACTACCCAATTGTTAGGACTGCAGCAATGTGAGATGAAGAACATCAATATTCTTGACCTGGTCATTACCAACATGGGTGACTGGTGGTCAATGCCCGAGATCAACTCCTCGCTGGTTAGATCAGACCGCAAACTAATCACCATAGATATCCACATCCCGACCCCACCCCTACACAAGGAAACCATTGTAAAAAATGTCTCCAAAGCGAACTTCACACTACTCAAAACAGAGGTGGCTAACTTTGCAATGCCCCTGCAGATGGATAATAGAGTCACGACTGCTGAATCCTACACAAATGCACTCTACAAGCACCTGCATGAGTGCATGGATCATGCTATCCCTAACAAAACCAAGACGCTATCCTCCAAAAAAAACGAAGTCAATCTGGTGGTCCCCTGCCATTAACAAACTTGACAACAGAAGGAAGAAACTGTTGCAAAAGAGAGTAAAAACCCAGGAATGAAGGAACTCCCTGACGGGCCTCAGTAAGAAGCTAAGATCCCTCATAAAATCCTCCAAAGCGAATTTTGAAAGATAAATTGCCATGGATTCCAAAGACAACCACAAGGCATTCTTTAGCTATGTCAAGAATCTCCATGGCAGCACCCAGATCTGCGCTGAGCTACAGCAGAATGCCACAAAATATACAGAGTCAACTGATATTGCCAACATCTTGGCAGATAGGTTCAGTGCTACCTTTACTCCCCTCTCAACCCCCAAAGGGTCTATAACTATACAAATGATTGTAGAGCCCCATTAATCACAAACACGCAGGTAAAAATGGCACTCTCTAAAGCCAAAAACGCAGCATCCATGGGACCGGACAACATCCCAGGCTGTGTCTTACACAAACTCCAAAATTAACTAGCCCCTCACCTAAACTCCATGTTCAATCACAGCCTCACCACAGCTATGTGCCCATTGAATGGTGCACAGCAACGGTTATCCCACTCCACAAAAGAGGAGCCACCACAGACCCCAGGAACTATCGACCTATTAGTCTGACAAGCCTGGTCTGCAAGGCCATGGAGCGTATCATCATGGAACTCATAAACAAAGACATTGGTAACCTCCAAACTTTGGATGCTACCCAATTCGGATTTGTAAAGGGTAGATCATGTCTCCTAAACCTGGTAGACTTCTTTGAAATAGTTACCAAGGCCATATATGAGGGCAAGGTGGCCCACACAGATTACCTGGACCTCGCTAAAGCCGTCAATATTTTCCCGCATTCAGGATTCATAGATAAACTCACCAACCTTAACATAAATCCTTACGTCACGAGATGGGTGGCCAACTGGCTCACAGACAGAACCCACACAGTGAAAGTTGCAGACTCCAGATCTGACTCCAAACCAGTTCAGTCTTGGGACCTCTCCTTTTCGGCATATACTTCTCCGAAGTGCAAGTGAACACTGAGGGTCTATGGCTAATCAAGTTCGCAGATGACTGCAAACTGGGTGCCACAATCGATTCCCCTGTCGACGCAGACATCCTGCAAAAGGGTCTCACCGACACAGACACCTGGTGCTAAAACCATGGCCTCAAGCTAAATGCCAAAAAGTGTACTGTCATCCCCTTTGGTAAAAACATGGTACCCATAAATTACCAAATAGGGGGAAGTTCACTTAACACAAAGTGTGACAAGAGACCTTGGGACCCAAGTGGATAGTAACCTCTCCTTTGATAATCACATTGCCACAGTAGTCAGAAAATCTTTCTACGTGGTCCACCTAATCACAAAAGGGTTCACATCTAGAAAAAAGGAAGTCATTGTTATCCTCTACTCATCACTTATCAGACCCCTCATTGAGTATAATGCCCCATTTGGGATGTACCTCACAAGACACCTATAACAACTGGAGAGGCCCCAAAAGTACCTCACCAAGAGGATTGCTGGCCTCAAACAGTTGCCCTATGCTGACCGGCTCAAGAAACTCCAACTCTACTTGGTTGCATACCGCTTACTCTGAGATCATCTCTGTCTGACATACAAAGCCATGTCAAACCCAGAATTGATGGACATATGCTCCACTTAAAGAAATCCGAATCTCCCAGGGGCTACACGCTCTAAGGACCTAAACCTCACCACATCAATAAATAGTACATGCTGGAGGGATAGATTCTTGACCCAGAGACTTCCCATGCTTTGGAACAAAATTCCCATCCACATCAAGCAAAACTCATCATTAGCACTCTTCAAGAAAAACCTTGAGTGGAAGGGTAATAGGAAATTCACCCCTGGGATCATGTCTGTGGCTCTGCTCGATAGAGGGGCAGGAATTTAGTCTACATGGGTGGCAAAAGCCAAGACACTTTTGGCTAGGCTTACTTATGCCCTCGGGCCGATAGCCTTGTACCTACCTATGAACCTATGAGCTCTGATCTCCATTTCTGACTATCAACAACCTCCGCCATACCACCCAAACTTCATTTCATTCTGTTGAGAAGTAGCTCACCAACTATCAACTCTTCCTGAACCCCTCAAAAACTAAGCTCTTATTACTCCTGCCTAAAACTCTAGCTCACCACAAATCCAGCTTTCTCATATCCTCTCTAAATGGCACCATCATAAGACCAGACTCACGCACTAAACTCTTGGGTGTCGTCACAGATGACCAGCTCAAACTAGACCTCCACATACTTCATTCCATAAAGAAAACACACCAAAAACTGGGCCTGCTATACAAAAACAGCAAATTCCTGACCCCAACACAAAACTACTGCTAGCCCAATCCTATCTCCTCCTTGCCCTCCTCTATGGCTCCCCTCTATTTTCCAATCTACAAAATAACCTATTGGCAAAGATAGACCAAACCTACAATAAAATTGCTAGATTTGTCACCAGCAGCCCCTATAAATCCCATCACTGCATCGAGCTCAAAAAACTACACTGGCTCAAATTCCTACACCTTCTGGCCAAAAGTCAGCTGATCCAAACTTTTAGAATTCTTAATTCAAACTCTGACTGTCCACCTTTGTCCAACCTGATCTCCTGGTACACCCCTCCCCATTCCCTGTGCATCTCCGATAAATACTTACTACAAGTCTATAGACCCAACAAGAATATAGGTAAAGTACTCTATAAACACTCTCCTTTATTTGGAACAATCTTCCACTCCAAATCAGAAGCCAGACTTCCCTTCCTAACTTCAAACATGACCTGATACTGTATCTCCATAATAACCCTATATGTACCTGTAACCACCCTACATAACCCCTCCCTCTCCCTATACTCACTTCTCCACTAAGTCTGAACTATAAGACCTTTCGTCTTCCTATAACTTACTACATCTAACTGCTCTCCTTTCTACACCCTCCTGCTAGATCTCTACACCCTTCCTCTACTACTTTTTTCTTCTGTACCATTTCTTCCTCTGATCTGAGGCCCCTTGTATACACACTATTCTCTACTTTTTTACTTATGCACTAGTTTCATCCTCAGATCTGAGGCCCCCTGCACATACACAATTCTCTTTCTAGCCACTAATCCAATAATACCAGGTTTCTTTTCAAAATAATACCTATAACCTTACTTCCCTTACTGCATACCTCCTGGATTTATTATTGTTTTTCTCTTCTTACAACCTTATTATTATACTTTTTTATGTGTAAAGCTATGCATAATTCCATGGCGTACATTATTTTTTCTTATCCATGGTATTCATTACATTGTTTTGCTCTGTATTACTGTAAACTTGTTTCGACTTGTATGCCTGTTTGGGGCTTTTCCCCTCAGGTCTCCAGTGAAAAAGGGTAAATTCTTACCCAGCTGGACCAACCCGGTTAACAAATGCGAAATAAATAAATAAATACAGTGGACAGCTCAAGCCAATTCAGTTGGTGTAGGCAGTGCAGTGATGGGAAGTGGATCTATGGCTGGTTGCAAATTTTGTTATTTTATTATAGCAAGAGGAGAGTTTAGTCTTGAGGGAGGCTTGCAGGTTAGTAAGGATAGAGGCACTGTGTAGCAGGGATGGGATAAGGTAAGTGTTGGCGAGAGTAAGCCTAATGGAAGGAGAGATGTAACGGTTGTGGCGGTAAAGCATGCCTATTTTTTGGGGGGGGGTTTGATATTTACTTGTACATGATTATCAAACTTTAGCTGGTCATCGATCAGAACTCCTAGTAGTTTAGCATTAGAGACCATTTCGAGAGGGGTATTATTTTGACTGGTGACTGAGAATGAGGTTTTATCTAGGGTGGTGGTTTTGGGAGCAGTAAATATCATGAGTTTAGTTTTAGTAGCACTGAGTGCTAGATGGTTGTCTATCATCCATTGTTCAGTGGAATCTCTTGGAATCTCAGCTTGTGTAAGAGATTATTCTGAATGTGGGCATTATCACAAAGAGGTTTAGGAAAAAAAGATCCAGAATTGGTTTCAAAGCACTGACTGCCTCTGGCACTGAGAGCATTCGTGAATAAAACCCCTTCACCACTTGGGAAGGAAGAACTGGTTCTAATCACTTCTTAGGACAGCATGTGATGAAGAACAGATGGAAACAAAAGACTCTGATCTGCAGGATAAGGAATGACCCCCTAGAAAGGAGGAATTTCCTCCCACTGCCATTTATAACCGTGATTAATGATTTTCAGAACTCATTTGTCTGAAACAATTTTTTGGCAAACAGAAAAATGGAGATACAGACTTTCTGGAACAGAAAAGAGGTCAGGGTGGGAGAGGGTCACAAGGTCTGTTGAACAGTCATTCAGAATGTTGGACTGTGCCTGGTTTTGGGAGTTTTAAGACTTCTTTTGTGAACCACTGTGCCATTTCTTCTTAAATGTCGCTTTATCTATAGTCTGTTGGGACTGTTTATCCTGCTTTTGCCAAAACCGGATGAGGAATTACAGAATACCTTAGAAAATTTGGAAAATAAAGGCTGAAAAATGTTAGAGATTCCCTGGATCAGCTTGCTCCTTTCATCATACTTTTTGATCACCTCTGCAGCAGAGGGGCCAAACAGAATATCTATCCAAAGAAGAATTTAAAATCTCATTTTTATATCTGGGAAGTTCTGAGAATGAAGCCAAGCAAACTTCCTTTAAACAGTACCAGTGGCCTTAGCCCTGGAAGAAGTATCAACACAGTCATAGACACACACACTGCAATCAACGAGTAGTGACCTGTGCAATAGAAGAAACTAAGTTATTTAAAGCAGTTTCTTCAAAAGAAGAAACTGTAGATAAAATATTCCTCATACTTTCACAATTTGTCAGAACAAACTTTAACATAGGAGCCTCACAATTTAAAATTCTGAAAATCAAAGTTGCAGAAGTATACATTTTTTCCCATATCTACCAATAATTTTCCATTTTTATTAGTAATAGTAGGGTTGGAATTAACTAAATACTTAGCAGCTATGGAGTAAACTAATGCTAAAGCTGCTGGATCAGGTTTGGGAATAGTGTATAAAAATGTAAAAGACTACGGAACTTTATATATACTATCTGCCATTTTAGGGACAGGTGGCTGACTATCAGGAAAACCGCAGGCAGTAAGACATAATCCTCTGAAGTGGACAAAACAGCAGGAAAGGGTGTAAGTTCTGGAAAATCCTTCTCTAGCAACTCATGGTATTTTCTGAGGGACTGAAAAGCTGCAGGTCTCTGGCTGAAAACACTGGGACATTTTAGCAATAGTCTCAGAGAAAGAGAACCCCCATAAGGAGAATCTGAAACAGAGCTCTCTGCTGAGTCTGAATCAGAAATCTGATGACAAAATCCTGAATTCATCCCTGCATCTTTCTATTTAGATTCAGAATCCTGAATCTCTTCAGTAAAGAATAATCCCTCTTTCTTTTACTAGAAACTACTTTACAGGAAGGATCAACAGCCTGAATTAAACCCTGACCCAGTTCCAGTAAACTACTCCTATCCAAAGAAATTCAAGGATTACATAAAATGCTTGGTTCTGTTTCTTTTTCACAAGAAAAATGGGACCAGCTGTATTATTAATGGCAGCTGCTGCTTCCCCAGGGTTAGGTACACATTCTGACACAACAGGGAAACCTTCCCTGTTCCCTACCCATAGACTAACAAGAGTGGCTCTCTCTTGCCCACTAAAGGGACTCCAACAGTCGTAGAGGATGTGACTAAACCCTGGTCTACAGTGGTTGTAAAGTGGTCTGAAGTACAACAAATGGCAACAGCAGAGTCACCCACCTGTGGCTTAGGTAAATTGCAAGCCCTCATGTGGTGGCAAAGGCTGTTTGCTTAACATTTTCTGTGGCTAGAAGAAGGACTGACCATGAGACTGGGAATCTGTTCCATGATCAAACCAAAAAGTATGCTTCTTTTTCCAGGGATGACAGCAGCAAATGCTGCTAAAAATACCAGCCCACAAAAGTTACTTTTTTTTTGTAAAGAAACAGCAAAAGCACTTTAAAACATTATGGTAGCCCCACAATTGAAAAATAAATTCAAGTTCTCCACAGAAAATGTGTGTTCAGTTAGTTTACACTACTTTGAAACTGTCAGAAAAAAAACTAGTGCTCCATTTAAAAGAACGTTACAGTCTTGAGACAGTCTGTCACAACACTCCTACCTTTAAAATATCTTTTCTGAAGAGGAAAGTAATAAAACTAAAATAAATTTAAGAAAATGGAAGTTTTTCCCTCCCAAAGGGAATTTATCTGCCCAGCAAAAGAAAGCAGAAGCAGACTGTCGATCTTCAAATGCCTCACAGGAGCATACTCTCTGACTGCATTAAAGCTCTGAAGGGCTTTGCATCCCAAACTTGCCATTTAAGTCAGCTCAGTTTGAGCTGCCTGATCATTTGGTTGCATGGAAGGAAGGTGCTCTAAAGCTTTGAAAGATGACCGGCTGTTATAGCCTTGGCAGGATATAACCCACATAGCTAAGGTTACTGCAGCAATGGTCAATATGAAAAACATCAAACAAGTTATTACTGGCATAAAAGTAACAAAAAAAGAAATATGCATCAAACAAGTTGGTACTGGCATAAAAGTAACAAAAGAAATAATAAAATTTAGTTTTATGCCACACTAATTTGTGAGCTCCATAAGAATGGCTTCCTTTAATCTGAAAACACAAGCAGTTTTTTTTTTTGCAATTTACTGGTGGATTCATTAAAAAGTATCACCCATATTTTTGTTGTCTGATTATTCTTCCATAGGACCAGCATGGCATCTGACGTTTTCACTCTTTCTTCACTGGCATTTGGGCACTGTACATGTCAGACTCCATCATTAACACTTGCATGCAGAAAGCTACTGGACATCATTGATTGTTACCTCAATAAGCCAGGGTTTCAGCTTGTCATCAATTATGATATCATATCCATAGCATTCAAAGCAGTGTTTGTCATTGTTCATTACAGGCTGCAGAAAAGAAAAAAGTTATACACGTTATAAACTTTAACCATCTTTTATCATTTTATAAAATATAAATTAGCTCAACATAGAACAGGTTACGGTATTAATTTAAATTACTTCACAATGGAGTACTGTAACACCAGTTAACACGCAATATGATGACAGTGAATAACTAACAGATTTAAGTATAGAAAGACTCAAACTTACAAACACATACAGAAATTTTACAACAATCGTGACCACTCACCATATCACTTGATCTAAGCGTGTGTCCTCTGCAGTGAGGAACATTTGCAATTTCATCTTCTGTGGATTTTATTGGCACACAGTTCTTGCATTCTGCAGCTCCTGAGTTTAAGGGATTCCCTGTCTTTTATAGGTGCATGCCACAATGTTACACACTAGTAGTACAGGCTGGTGTACACAGCCCCACAGTCCTGGTTCACTGCCACAAGAAGGAGTCAGCGAGAAAACAAAAAAATATAAATGTGTCACTTACCAGGGCATCCATCAGCACTGGCATATAGAATGACTGTTCAAGCAAACTGAGGAGATGGGAGGATAATAAGAATTCATATGCCCAGCCCAAAGATCAGCTGATATGGAGACATCTCAAATATCTTTCTCCAAGAACCACTCTGTAGTGTACAGTGGTTTAACAGATTCACAAATAGCACATAAATCTCACAGGGTGATAGAACACAGAGAGGCTAACAAAACAAGGTCTCTAAAAGGTAAGTCCTGAATCACTGAGGTGCCACAGGACGTTCCACTCATAGAATAACAGTACAAGGAGTACTGCCACTTATAGCCATGGTTTAGCCACCTGGAATGGACATAAAGCAAGCACTGGAAGCAGTCACACAGCTGGTGAATCGGCCTTTGACTGCATAGGCAAGAACATAGTTCTTTGTTCAATGACAAAAACTATGAAGCAGTTAGCAATCCATTTAGGTAAGATGTTGTTCATTAGCCACCTCACCTTTATTCCTCAGGGCAAAAGAGGTGAAATACATGTAGTTTTTCAGAACTCTTGCATGCTGTTCAGGGACATGAGTTGATGATTCACATCAAAAATGAACTGTTCTGATTTCACTTGGTTCTGCACCTGAAAAACAAAGAGGAGATAAAAGAACTGATTTAAAGATAGATGTAAACCTACTTTCAGAAATAAATGAGGGTTGTCCTTGCAGGACGCTCAGTACTAATGAAAGTTTAACTAGGATTACCTGCAAGGTTCTGCAGGAGAGGTAACGGCCGCCATAAACAACATTTTCTGTAGGGCAACTTCACATCCACCAAGCCATCTGGTTCAAAAAGCTGATGTGTTGTTAATCATAAAGTTCAAGTCCAAAGGGAAAGATGAGTGGCCAAGGTTGTACAGCCCTTTTAAGTAAGTGCTTCAAAGGCTGTGCTGGGCCATAAATGCACCCAGACAGCAAAAGCATGCATATTGACTGTAGAATAATTAAGACCTAAGCAAAACAGATGTATGAGGTAAGAACTACCTATAAATACATCACATAAGGTGTAAGATGAGACTTAAATGAACAGCTAAGCCTGAAGGTGAAGCTGCCTGAAAAATTTCTTCAGAAATACCAAGAAATGTGTATTAAAAGATAAAAAATGGTAACAAGCACAAACATAGTCCTGTTGCCATTGAGGATTCCATTTCTATTCTAATGGTCATTCTGTCTGGCATGTGTTGCTATTGCTCACCGACATATCTCTCAACTGCCCATAATTTTGCAGAACGTCCTGATTTTTGCATAATATTTTTGGTCTGTTCATCATAAAATGTGTAGTTTCTGGCAAATAACGGAGGACTGAAGTCACTAAATAATGAGAGACATTTGACTTTCAGACTTCTTATCCTTCAGAAAATACATGTTAATTCAAAGCCTGTTATTCTAGCAACTGGGCCTTTGTCCCCCATTATTTTTGACTTTGTTCAGAATTCTTGTACTGAGGTTGACAGGCATGCCCTTCAACAGCAGTTTCATAGATAAAGAGTAAAGACAAATCTGAGCCATAAACAAACTTCACAACAAAAGGAAGAAACTGTTGCAGAAAAGAGGAAAATCCCCGGATGCAAAAAAACTCCCTTACCAGCCTCAGTAAGAAACTGAGATCCCTCATAAAATCCTCCAAAGCTAGTTACGAAAATAAAACTGCCAAAGATTCCAAAGACAACCCACAAGGCATTCTATAACTATGTCAAGAATCTAAATGGCAATGCTCAGATCTGCTCTGAGCTAAAACAGAATGGCATTAAATACACTGATCCCAAGGATATTGCCAATATCCTGGCAGATCGATTCAGTGCCAACTTCACCCCCCCCACCCCCTAAATGGCCCATCTCAATACCAGAAGATTGCCAAATTCCGGTAATAACGGCCACACAGGTAAAAAAACGCACTCTCCAAAGCTAGGAATACAGCATCCATGGGACCAGATGACATCCCGGGCTGTGTACTACATGAACTACAATATGAACTGCCACCTCACCTAAGTGTCATGTTTAATAATAGCCTCACCTCAGGTTTTGTGCCCACTGAGTGGCGCAGAGCTACAGTTATCCCACTCCACAAGGGGGGATCCACCTTGGATCCCGGAAACTACCGTCCCATCAGTCTGATGAGCCGTATTCTGCAAGGCCATGGAGCGTATTATCATGGAACTTATAAACAAAGACATTGGCAACCTTCAGACACTGGACCACTCCCAGTTTGGGTTCGTGAAGGGCCGATCTTGTCTCCTGAACCTGACTGACTTCTTCGAATCAGTCTCCAGAACCATGAACAAGGGTAAGGTGGTCCACACAGCCTATCTAGACCTTGCCAAGGCCTTTGACATCATCCCCCACTCTGGAATCATAGATAAACTTACTAAGCTGGGCATTAATCCCTACGTCACCCAATGGGTTGCCAACTGGCTTACTGATAGAACCCACACTGTAAAAGTAGCAGACTCCAAATCCAGCTCCAGACAAGTGGAGTACCTCAGGGTTCAGTCCTGGGACCGCTCTTGTTTGGCATCTACTTCTCTGAAGTACAGGCCAACACTAAGGGACTCTGGCTAACAAAGTTCGCAGATGACTGCAAAATGGGAGCCATTATTGAATCCCCAAATGATGTGGATACTCTACAAAAGGGCCTATGCTTGGTGCCAGAGCCATGGGCTTAAGCTCAATGCCTAGAAATGTATAGTTATCCCCTTTGGGAAAAAACATGTACCCGTGAATTACCATATAGGTGGAAGTACACTAAACACCGAAAGTGTGATAAGAGACTTAGGGACACAGGTGGACAGTGGTCTCACCTTCGATAACCACATCAGCACAACAGTCAGGAAATCCTTCTATGTGGCACACCTCATCACTAAGGGCTTTTCATCCAGAAAAAATGAGGTCATTGTCCCACTGTACTCATCCCTCATTAGACCCATTATAGAATACAACGTCCCGTTTGGTGTGTACCTCTCAAGACATCTGCAACAACTGGAAAGACCGCAGAAATACCTCACTAAAAGAATCACAGGCCTAAAGCAGATGCCCTACGCTGACCGCCTTAAAAAACTCCAGCTATACTCTTTCACATATCGTCTACTCAGAGGCGATCTCTGCTTAACATACAAGACCACGTCAAACCCAGAGCTGGTGGACATGCTACACTTAAAGAAATCCCAATCCTTCAGAGCCACACGCTCCAGGGATCTAAACCTTGTCATCATAATACACAAAACATGCTGGAGGGATAGGTTCCTGACCCAGAGACTCCCCAGACTCTGGAACAGATTAACCATACATGTCAAGCAGAGTGCCTCTTTGACCCTCTTCAAAAGGAACCTTCACGATTGGATGGGAGAAAGGAAATTCACCCCAAGGATCACGTCAGTCGCCCTGCTAGGCAGGGGTCCAGGGAAGTAAATAGTGTGGGAAGAAATAGCCAGAGAATTGTTATGGCTAGGCTTGTATAGGCCCTAGGACTGATAGCCTAGTACCAACCTATGAACCTATGAGGGCTTAATTGTGGAACTACAATACCATACTAATGATTTCTTTGTTTTACTCCAATATTGCTTGCTTTTATTCTTTGGATATTTTAGGGGAAGCCTTTTTGCTTCAGGTGCTTGCCTACCATCAGATCTTTTCTCGGTCTACTGGCCAATTCAGGCCACATCAGGGAAAAAGTTGACCAGGGGTGACATCTCGGTAGCCATCAAGGTAAGGTTCAGTTATTCTGTTTACAGCCTAATTGCTCCACTCATGCTCAGTAACACACCAAGGGTTTGACATGAAGTGGGCATCAGTGAAGACATATTATCCATTTTCAGGAATTATGTAACCAATCAAGATATTCCTGCTTCTCCTCAAAACCAGGACTGTTTTGTCCCCAGTAGGGATTCAACCATTGGAATATGAGCCTTAAAAATGCAAGGATACACCTCCCCCTCAGCAGAGGCAAGGCATCAGTGCAACATAAATCCTTTCCCTAATAGCAGTTATAGCAGATGCTTGATCCACTATTCAAATTTGGATCACCTGAGTTGTACTGAGGGCTGTTTTTCATAAGTATCAACGTCCTGTGGTGTGAATTTTTATTTTTATTTACATGGGTGTAACAGTCTTAAACGGGCAGTAATACCTAAATTAACAATGCCAACATAACTTCTACTGGGCACATCCTTGGAAAGCTGACAACATTTTTAGACTCAGCCATTTGTATTATAATAAAAATAATTAAAATCACAGTAGAAACGATCATTGTGGACAAACAGCAACCAGTTAAGTAAATTAAAGCAACTCCACATATAGTCCAGTCTTATTACTTTTACAGTTACGGTGTTGACAGACCATCGCATTAAGATGAAGACTCTGATCAGCAAATCAAAGCACCAATCCATCCATATTAATATGAACTGAGATAATGTGTAGGCAACTGTTAATCCAGAAATCATAATAACCTTGACAGTGTATAAATAAGAAAAACAAAATAAGGAAAAATGAAATGTGGTCCACCATTCTTTGCCAAGTCAATGAATTATTGGAATAAAATTCACTTCCTCGTACAAAAGAAACAATATAATGTAGAGATTTATGATCTCATGAAACATCTAATACATGCACATAATCCCCAGATTCTAGAAAAAAACATGTGACCTCAAATATCTTTGGTAAGCATGTTCAAGGATTTAGGTGGTAATGTCAATGGAATAGTGATGTTTAATGTGATGTTACCCCAACAGACCCACAGCTAACCCATTAAAGCAAGGAATCCATGTATATAAGCCAAAGTAGCCATTTCTGACAAACCTCTCAAGTCAGGTACATAGCATCAGTTGATTTTCTGTAGCACAAAGGTCATTCATAAGTATGGAATCTTTAACGATGAGATATTGTTGGAATTTTTTACCTTTCAGTATTACATTTTTGACATCAATCAACCCAAGAGACAAAAGGACCGTTCTGTTAGTATCCCAATTTCACATCCCCAAGGCCCAACAAGAATAAAACTAAATGTTGGTCCTACTCTTAGTGACCACATGCTGTCAGGCAAATTTTGTAACTCATTCTTACAGGACTTAATCTTACTCATGGTCAAAACATGCATCTCTGTCCGAACTCCCACAACAATAGCAAAAACTCATTTAGTCCATATAGTCTGGTTAGGTTGTGACTATATCTGTGTAGACATTGCCATGTGAATATTTTAAACTCTAAGGACTTGTGTGACATACCCAAGATGGAAACATATCCATTCTTATCTCCCCCTGACTCTCTGAATATTTAGCAAATGTCAAATATTGATCATTTCTTGGTTCACTTAAACCCTCATAAGAATTAACTCCTTACAAACATGCTTATAAAATACTTACAAGAACCAGCTTCTTCCATCACGAGCACTGAGAAATTTATAATAAATGGACATCGTCACCCTTCAGACAGCCATTTGAAATTTTGGGACCCAGTATAGCGAGTCCCGAAATATGGAGACTAAATGGCCAAATGAACAGACTTAATTATACTAAGTCTCAGATACGTCAGTCTTGGACTTGGTATATATAAGTTTGGGGGGTGCAAGGGGGTCTTGCCCTCCCTGCAAAAAGAAGTTTAAAGAACAGTGATTTTTGAAATTTGCTCTTCTCCTGTGTCCTTGGTTTTTTTTTCAGCTTGTCGGCACTCAGCATTTTAGTGCCAACATTTCAACTTGTGTCAGCTTAAACTCTTGCAGCCTATTCTTAAATACTACAGATCTCAAAAAAATTATTTGTTAAAAGTTATATGAGGCCTTACAGTGGTCCCCCATACATACCTTCAATCTACACACCAGGTCTTCCTAGTAAATTAAAATGGGCCTGCTAATCAAAAAAGCATACCTCTCAACTGCACAGATTTTCATAGAATGTCCAGATTTTTGCCTCATATTTTTGTCCATTTTTTCATAAAATTGTGATTTTTGTGGCAAATCAATAAAGATTGAAGTTAAAAAATAATGACAGACATTTAAGTTTCAGACTTCATAGCCTTGAGAAAATTCATGAAAATGCAAAACCTGTTATTCTATCAACTCTCTAAATTTATAAAGAAATATTTAAAAAAATGTCCCTATTTTTGGGCCTTTGTCCCCCTTTTATTTATGGCTTTGTCCATATTTCTTGAAAATGTTAAGAGCATCAACTCTACTAGCCAATCATCATAACTCAATTTGTCACAGACTGAAAGTACAGTTGCATAAAAGAATCTGAGAAGATATGGCCCACCTTCTTTCTTACAATGAACAAACTGAGAAATGGATCTTTTGAATTTCCCTTTGTGGAATACTTAACAGAGAAGTTCCTAACACCTTGCTTGATATGTCATGTGGCATAAATCCCCTACACCCAAATGTGCTACTCTGATATAAAAATTACAATCTGGAAAAGACAATTTTCCCCCTGCCATCCTAGGTTTTCCATCATTTCATTGTAAGCTAATTACCCCATCTATCACATATTTTAAAACTGACTGGAGGGACATACTTGGAGAGCTTGAAATGAGTAAGGAAAGTAAATGTATATACTATGGCCTGAAACTTGGGTAAAAGATCATGGAGCAGTATTTATTTCTGTTAAAATTGTTTAACTTTGATCAGTATTTGAGAATAGGCAATGGCTACTGACTCCTCCAGCACTGGGCCAGCATAACTCCAAGGTACATAAAAAGAATAAGCATGCTGGACCTCTGGTGACAGACTCTGGCTAGCATCTTCTCTGAGTTTATGCCATTCCCCATGGTGAAATATATGAATAATCTCAAGTTCTCCATCTTAAGCTAAAAATATAACCCAGTGTGTGCAGAGGACTGAAGGAGTACATGCTGGCACAGAAAAGGGCTGGAAAAGTTATCAAAAATAGCATCTACCACCACAGGCAGTCTCTTACTTTATTTGATTATGTCACATGATGATTTGAAATTAGCTAAGTGAATTGTAATTAGTTGAAATTGGTTGACCGTTTGTTATTGGTTTTATTTTTTTATGAAAGTTTGTGTTGTGTTCGGTATTAAGCCTGAATTTTGTACTGAAAATTTGGACTATTATCAAGCTGTGCCTTATTGGGATACACACCACAACATCAGCTTGCTGAGAAAAGTCACAAAATGTTGCCCCAAGTTGCCTCCTGTAAGTGCATATGAGCTGTCAAGGTTGCACACAGCTCAAACCAAGGGAATGCATAGAGTGGATGTTCATGCTGTTTCCTGGTTAAAAAATCTATCATTTTCTCCCTTAAGATTTGATGAAACTTGATCAAACTGAAAACAAATAAGATGACTGCATGGCCAAATAAAACAGAAAATAAAGGACATTAAATTGGTATTTTATGTCTGGACCCACACAGGAGTACTCTACCCACACAATAGTTTCCCAAATGTAGATGGAAGTTTTAAAGTTAAGAATAGTAGACCTACAGAACTGTGTATTTCAGAAGATTATTAAGGCTGGCAGGGTGTTAGAAAAGGCTGAACAGCTTGCTAAAACCCTGCTGACAAAACAGATCGACTTCTCAAATATAGAGCTGGCAAAAAAAGAAGTTATGTCTTACCATAATGTTCCATCTGTGTTGTAGATCTTTATTCACTCATTACTGTTACGACTTTGGTTCCGTCCTCAGAACTGACATGGCCATTACCAAGCTCACGCCAGCCAAAAACTCTCAACTAAGACCTACCCATAATGCCCCTCTCATAGTCTCTTCAGATCAAGTTTGCCCACCCCTATAGTATAGGAATAATAAAAGACATAAGTATATAGAACAATCCCAGCAATAACCTCCAAAAGTCCTCACCACTAAAGCACAATAGCAGGAACAACGTCAAAGAACCAAAGATGAGGACCACCACGATTATGCAGCAAAACAATTCTTCTTTATTTGGTATAAAACAAGAGAGATGAGCGCTTTCACGTACAAACAGTACGCTTCTTCAGATCTATTCACTTAAGGCTAACATAGAGCTTATATAGTGTATTAAATTGGTATAATTACTAAGCCTATAGATCAATTAATCAATTAACATCCTAATTCATTTCCTAAGACACAAGACAGCTGTTGCTCTACTTAGTAACTGTTACTAGCAAACAAACTCAAAAGCACTTGTCATTTCTACGGAAAGAAGACTTTTGTATGTGTATCTAAACAAGCTCACTCTAAAACATTTAAAACATTTAAAAACAACTTACAATGATGAACATCATTCATATATTTATACATACTAAAATATGTATGTATGAAAACAATATCCGGAGATATGAAAAATGAAAAATATATATAATGACGAAACCTATATAAATATGTAAAAGCTGATGATCTAAAGACTCTATTCATTCATGGTATTAACATTCAACCCAGAGAAACTCAGTTGCTATAATATGATGCCTTAACTTAAAAAAGGTGTATACTATGGAAAAATTTTTTATATATAGTGTAATGTGTCATCAAGAAACAGCTCTTTTACTACTAGGAAAACACGTATTGCTGTAAATCGTATAGCTAATAGACTAAAAAACTAAAACGTGGTACTGCTTGTATTAAGCTAAAACTGCAGCTTTACCTAATTAATCTAGGTGCGTACTTGTTTCGAAACCGTAACCTCAAGCATATATAACATATGCGAGCAAACTTATGATGAAACGGAAAACACTCTGTGGCTATATCAATGTCCATCAGGAAACAAGAATATAGAAAACATAGATAATATAAATAAATAACTACTGAGGCAAGGTCCTAAGGGACCATATAGATGTCGCTGTTACAACCGTCAACTTCAATATTTCATTTTCATCCTAGCGCAATTCAGATGTAAGAGACTATTGCATTTACATTTATAGTGTTATCTACTACTGATGTGTGAATGTCCATAGATTGTCTATAGTATAAACGTGCAAATAGCATTTCATGTTTCAAATAGGCTCTATAAAATCTTTTTAAAAACATAAAATGTAGATATAAAACTGACATGGAATATTATATAACAATAAGTATATAATTGAATAAATAAATAAATAAATAAATAAATATATATCAATAAATATAATTTCATAAATAATCCAATTCTAATAAAAAATATCTACTATTATACCTCCATATATAACATCTATATTAATATCTATATTAAAACCTATGACTAATATGTGCAATAATCATAATTAGATGCGTTATAAACTTATATACTATGACAAGATATTAAGAACATAGTATATAGTCAATAGTCAACAAATAAAAAAAGTAACTAAAGGGAATCAAATATACACTATTGATACATATATATTATCATCAATTATTATATATCAATATTTACAGTCTTAAAAGTAGCTGTATAACTTATAACATAATTATATATATATATATATATATATATATATATATATATATATATTAATTCTATATATAATAACAGTTAATGTGCCTAGGAATTAAACTTCAATGATGTATATATAAAAAATGTTTATAAAGCTGTAGATATGTATAAAAATATATGTATAAAAATATATGTATAAAAATGTATAAAAAGTATATAAAAGGGGTGTGTGTTATTTTAAAACTTCTTTTTTTAAGGACCGATCTCACACTAATATATTGATTTAGGCCTGGGATAATAATATAATAAAAGACAGTAGGAGGCTCTGTCTGAGCAAATACCTTAACTAAGGAAATGCTTAAATCCATCTGGAGTCCAGGCAGGTGGAAGGAGGGTGGGAAGTAATGAATGAATAAAGATCTACAACACCGATGGAATGTTATGGTAAAACATAACTTCTTTAATCTGATGTTGTAAATCTTTATTCATTCCTTACTGTTAGGACCAAGTCCCCAGCTACTTGAGTCCTGGGTGGCCCTAAGGAAGGATATTCCTGACCACCATAGAACCAAAAGATGCTCGTCCCCTGGAGGCCAAATCCAATTTGTAATAAGTGATAAATTTATGAGGTCTTGCCCAAGTGGCTGCTGTGTAGATATAATCCATAGAGGCTCTGGAATGAAAAGCCACTTAAGTAGCCATCGATCTAGTCGAATGAGCCTTTATTCTGGAAGGTAAAGACACTTTATTCTGATGGTAGATAAAGGTAATGGTGTTTTTGAGCAAAGAAGATAAAGTCATTTTGGAGACAGGTTTACCCAATCTGGGTCTTGCAAAGGCCACAAACAATTGATCCGTTTTTCTGAAAGATTTAGTTCTGTCCAAGTAAAAAAAAGTTGCCTATGAACATCAAGGGTATGCAAATTATATTCCCCTCTATTTGAATGCTGAGGGAAGAAAACGGCAGGTCAATATATTGGTTAACTGAAAGCCCAGAAATGACCTTGGGCAAAAAGGATGGGTCAGTACGTAGGGACACTCTTTCCCTATGAAAAATCAAGTAAGATCTCTTGACACTCAAGGCCTGCAACTCAGATACTCTTTTCTCTGAGGTAAGGCCTACTAGAAGTAGAGTCTTCCAGGACAAAAATTTCATATCACAAGAACTAGAAGGTTTGAAAGGAGGGCTTGTTAACGACTGAAGCACCAAAGTCGAGTCCCAAGGTTCTACAGGGGGCTTGACGAGAGGTTTAACATGTAATACTAGTTTCATGAAGGTTTTGCAGAGACAGTGAGACATAACAGAAGCATTTTCGAATCCATTGTGAAAGTTAGCGATAGCTGCTAGATGCACAGTGATTGTTGATGCTGAGGCTCCTGCATGTAATAGGGTAGTCAAGTATTGTAGAATCTTCTGAATACGCATGGAGTAGAGGTCTATGTCATGATCTTTAGCCCATGAAGAGAACCTAGCCTGCTTACTAGAATAAATTTTCCTAGTGGAAGGTTTGTGTGAAGCCAGAAGAATCTCATGAACAGGAGATGAAATATCAGGTAGCCTGGCAATCATCGGAAGTGGAGAAACCAATCTGTGAGCTTGAGGCTGAGGAGGTTGGGGTGTACCAGTCCTGAGGGTGAGATAGCAGACCCTGGGATTGATCTACGATCCATGGGCTGTGAATCAGATGAGGCCATAGGAAAGGGAACCAGACTTGACAGGGCCAATAAGGGGCAATGAGTATCACTTTGCTTCTCAACCTTCGAGCTTTCTGGAGGAATTTCGGGATGAGGGGAAATGGGGGAAAGAAGCAGACCCGGGGGGCCAATCGTGCATCAGACCATCCCTCGGTGACTCCCCCTGAGGGGGGATCAGGGTAAAGTAGTTTCCGCTTTTGTTGTTTAGGGGGGAAGCAAACATGTAGCAGCAAGGCCTGCCCCAATGGCAGAAGATCTGATCCACTATTATAGGACTGAGGGACCACTCGTGAGGCATCATAATGTTCCTGTTCAAATTGTCCGCAATAAGGTTGGAACTCCTGGGAATGTGCGTTGCTATAAGAAAGCGGTTGGAAGCTATTGCCCAGTGCCAAATTCTCATGGCCTCCTGACACAGGAGGTAAGACCTGGTTCTGCCTTGTTTGTTGATGTACCAGATGACTGACATGTTGTCTGACTGAATTGCAATAGTCCTGGAAGGAAAAGATATGTGGAATGCTTGCAATGCAAAGAGAACTGCCCTCAATTCCAAGACATTTATGTGCAAATTGACCTCCATGGTGGACGAGGTGCCTTGGACTGTCTTTCTCTGGAAATGTTACCCCCCCCCCAGCAGGGAAGCATTCGTGGTCACCGTGGCCTTGGGCTGGGGAAGACAAAACAGTCGACACCAAAGATTCAATTCTGGCTACATCCACCAGAGCATTTCTTTCTTGCAAAGGTTTGTAAACGATATCATGTGATCGAGTGGGTGGGTTAAGAATGACCATTGTGATGAAAGGAGCCACTGTACTAGTCTCATGTGCAACCTCGCCAGTGGAACTAAGGTAATGATTGCTGCCATAGATCCCAATAGCTGTAGTACAAGGCGTGCTGGTACAATTGTCTGTGGGAGGAAGACTTGAATCTGGCTTCTTATTTTTGACAGCCTGTGAAGAGGAAGGGAAGCTTGACAGGATGTTGTGTCAAAGATCGCTCCAATGAATTCCAGTGCTCTTCTTGGGGACATTTGAGACTTGTCCATGTTGATTGTGATACCCAAGTGAAGAGCATGGCCTTATGTGTAAAACAGGCTGTGAATGAGAAGATTCCTGGTCGTGGCAGTAAAGAGCCAATCGTCTAAGTATGGAAACACCTGGAATCCTTGTAGTCAGAGATGAGCTACTATGACTGCCATACATTTGGTGAACGCTCTGGGGGCTGTCGAGAGACCGAATGGCAATACCCTGAACTGACAGTGATTGGCTCCCAGCCGGAAGCATTTGTCCATCTTTATGTGGTAACACGTGTCCTGGAGGTCTATAGAGCACATCCAGTTGTTCTTCCCTAGAAAGGGGAGGATGGACTGCACCGTGACCATCCTGAATTTTTGAGGTTTTATGAATTTGTTTAGTAAGCTGAGATCCAGGATTGGTCTCCAGTCCCCTGTCTTTTTTGGCACTAGAAAGAACCTAGAGTAAAACCCGGATCCTCTCTAGTCTGCTGGGACTGGCTGGATGACTCTTTTTTTCTTAGTAGCTTTTCGAGTTCTAAGGATGCTGCCTCCCGCTGACTGGGTGGAACATCGGTGATTCGTTTGACAGGTCTGGGAGTAAGATTGAATGGGATATGGTAGCCTCTGGATATTATTCTCTGCACCCATGCATCCATTGTTTTGAGTTGCCAGGCCTGTAGGTGCAGAGAAAATCGACCCCCGATTGCTTCCAGAGGAAAGCAATCGGCTGCTGTTCAGGAGTGCTGGTAGGGTCGGACGGAGAAGGAATCTCTAGCGCCCTAGTTGCGTGGACCCTCTCTGCCCCAAAAGGGGCGTCTTCTGGATGAGTTGCCCCCTCTGCCCCGGGGGGATTGCTCACCATGAGTGTCACGAAAAGATCCTTGGGACTTCTTGAACCACATTTTTCCTCCCCTCTGGTTCCTTGAATAGGATCTCTGGGGGTGGAAAAAGATATGCCCACAGCAGACAAGGTCTTCCCACCAAAAAGGGAAGATTCGTCAACAGGCACATTGACGAAGGAAGATTTAAAGGAGTCCACAAAATCACACAAACACATCCAAGCATGCAGTCTCATGACTATGCTTGATGCAGCTGCTCAAGCTTCCCCCTCAGTGGTGTGAAATATCAAGCGCATCGAGGAGTTCAAGATGGAGTCCAGGATAGCCAGCTCAGAGGAAATAGTGTCATGCACCTCGTCAGGCAGTATCCCCACCAAAGAGGCAGACATTTCCGATATTAGGTCTCTTTGGAGGAGAGTAAAGCGTGCCAGATAGTTCAGCGATTGAATGGCAAAGGTCGCTGAAGCGTAGGCCCGCTTCCCCAGTCTGTCCCATAGCCCGAGACTCCCTGTTCGGGAGATGGACAGTGGAACTATCCTCTGCCATTTCCATTTTGGTGGCCGCCGCCATGACCAAGGAATCAACTACTAACTGCTTGGACCAATTGGGCTGGTCTTCGGGGGATGAATAACATTTTTTATGGCCTATGGGGGACAGGTTCTATGTTGTCCAGGGCCTTCCAGACATGCCACACAATCATTTTATCAAGCTCATACGCAGGTGGGGTCACCTAGGAAGTAGATGGCCGAGCACGGAATGCCTGCAAGAACACCGATTCTTCCGAATGGTTAGAGGACTTCCAGTCTCCCCTCTGTCTGAGAATCTCAAGAATATCTCCAAATGAGATGTCTTTCGAGGGAGACCGTGGGGACCCTTCTCTCTCATCGCAATCGGTGTCCTCAGTGATGGATTCCTCAGGGGAATCGAGGTGCTTCCTCTTGCACCGTTTCCTCCGGGGTGGCTCCGCAGTGGGATCTTCTGAGGATGACTCCGAAGAAAGGGTTCCCTTCAAGGGAAGGTCTTGCGGCTCCAGTGCTCGGGATCCCAGATTAGGGGGTTGGGGACAGCTGCATGCTAGAGGGGGGTTCTGGTGTCGATGCCATTGGTGCTAACTGCGAGGCTGTTGCAACAAGGACCCTCTCCATCACCTGGAAAGCAGGCCCACCCGAGGAGAGATGGGAGCCCGGAACTGAGAAGGACAACCTCAGAACCGGGGTCACACCCCGCCCTGAGGAGCCGGCCTCCAGGTAAGGAGCTCCGAGAGGACTGGTAGCTGCTGGTATATCCATGGCCATAGATGGTGCCAGTGAAAAAATAGGCACGGAACTAGGAACGATGGTGCCAACAGCCCAATCACTGCTTCGAGAGTGCACCAGTTCCAAAGGAGCAGTTGCACTAAGAGTAATCGGTGCCAACAGGGGAACCTCCGCAGTCAGAGCAGAGACAGTATGCACCAGGGTGGTCATCAGTACCGAAGTCTCCGGGGCCTGGGAAGAGGCCGGAGGAGGATATACTGCTGAATATGCCATGAAAGCTTCCGCTCCAAGGAGGAAGGAAGACCTAGCAGGAGTGGGCAAAAGCTGGTCCACAACCCACACTACATCTTGTTCTGAAAGACTCCTGGTGGATCAGAAGGAAGAAGTCGAAGGAGAGTCAGCTCTCTCAAGAAAGGGACTAAACTGGTGTCCTAAAAGGGATCATAAGTGGGAGAATATCTGGTTCCGGGAAGGTGTTCAACTTTCGGAGCCAACGGCGTCATTATCTGTGGAGCCGTATAAGATACTGGCACCATGGCCGGGGATGGTGCCAATGCGGGTACGGTAGTCAACCCGGTGTCAAGACCAAGGATGGCACCAAGGAGGATGGTGCCCAAGATGGTACAGTGATAGCAGTCAAAAATTAGGGGCGGCACCGAGGGAGAAGACATGGAGCCTGGTGCCGAAGAAGTCTGTGCCAAAGGCACGGGAGAAGCACGGCATCGACTCGGTTCCGAGGAGGACGGAGATGTAGGAACAGAGTGACTCCGTTTCTCTTTATGTTTTTTTAGTCTTAGGAGGTGGTGAGACCTCCTTCCTAGAAAGAGCCTCCAAGAAGGGAGTTTTCATCATACCCTTCAAAATCAACTTGTTTTAACGCTCAGCCAAATTCCACTTGCTGAAGCTGGAACAAATATCACACGAAGCATTAATGTGGTCAACGCCCAAACAATATACACACTGAGCGTGACAGTCTGAATTGGGCATCTTATGCCTGCACTTATTCACATCCTAACTTAGCTTTTTTAGACATCATGACAAAAAGGCACACTAGCGATAAGATAAACACCAAAAAAACAACAATAGAGGGAAGAGGGTTTTTTTTTTTTTTTTTTTTATATGTACAGACAGACAGAAAAGGTGAGGAGTACCAACAATGGTACTTAGAAATACCACAAGAACAACAACAACAATAGAGAGAAGAGGGTTTTTTTTTTTTTTATATACAGACAGAAAAGGTGAGGAGTACCAACAATGGTACTTAGAAATACCACAAGTGGTAGGAAAAAGGCCTACCAAAGGTAGGAGAGAGGGACAGTACCAACGATGGTATAAAGAAACTACCAAAGGTAGAGGGTAGGATATAGAGAAAGTATATAAGTTTATAGATGACTAAACTATATATATCAACTCCAGGGTCACACAACATTGGGGAAGGGGGCAAATGCTTGTCGATCAAATGAACTGTCGACCAAATAAACAGTCGATCATATGAACTGTCGACCAAGTCATATAGACCCATATATATATATATATATATATATATATATATATACACACACACACACACACATATATATATATATATACACACACACACATATATATATATATATATATATATATACATATATATACACATATATATATATATATATATATATACACACACACACACATATATATATATATATATATATATATATATATATATATACACATATATATATATATATATATATATATATATATATACACACACAGGGTAAACTGACTAAGAAGAGGTACTGAGATAGATAATCACAAAAAAAATGCTACACTTAGCTTGAGAGAGAAGGCTTGACATGTCTGACGAGGAACGTGGCAAACGAGATCTGAAGAGACTATGAGAGGGGGCATTATGGGTAGGTCTTAGCTGAGAGTTTTTGGCTGGTGCGAGCTTGGTAACAGCTATGTCTGTTCCGAGGACAGAACCGGAGTCCTAACAGTAAGGAATGAATAAAGATTTACAACATCAGATGAAAGGGTTTACTGTGTCAATGCCTCTGGAGTACACAATGAACATAAGCGCCCTTGACACTTTCTTGTACGTGTCTCAACATTTGCTTACAAGAAGAGATTTATATCTCTGTTGAGGTGGCCAGATGGGGATCTTTATAGAACAGGATTTCATTGCCAGGTTAAGGAGGAAGCAGGCCAGAACTGTTTCTGTGATGCAGTTGGACACAGTTAAAAAAACTAAAATTATGAGTGATCTTACCAGACATATCAGAAGTTTTTTTCCTGGAGGAAGCCCACACTTTTCTAGAGTCTCAAGATGCACTCCATGCAGTGAGGTGCTGGGCAGTAAGTCATGAGAAACCTGTAACTGTGCAAGAGGAATCCATCCTGGATCAACCTTAGAGAACATCTAATACTGTTTAGCTGGACATGGCAATCAAACAGAGAACAAAAGTGTCAGAGGCTCTGCCTCTTTTAAGGAAGTGGAGTATTTAGATTGGTTTACAGATTTTATGAAAGTTTGCCCCCCCCCCCCTTTTTTTTTTTTTTGGATACAACAGTTTGGGGTCTATATTATAAAGTCGAAGTTTTAGGTAATCGAATACCTAAAGCTCAACACCTAAACAGCGAATGCTGTAAACATCGAATGGCCATTTCAGTGAATTCTTTCGTAGGGAAAGAATTCACTTGGCCGGAGGAAAAAAAAAAAACATTTCAAACCCTAATCGAGTGGGGGATTTCGACCCCCACCCCACACCCCCCCCTAACTAAATATACCAATTCCGAGATCACTCTACAGTGGAGAAAAGGGCAGAGTCCTGATAACAGCCAAGTGAATTCTTTCCCTACAAAAGAATTCATGGAAGTGGACATTTCGATATTTATAGCTTTCGCTGTTTAGGTGTCGATCTTTAGGTATTCGATTACCTAAAGTTTTGATCACCTAATATAGACCCACAGTTTGGTGTAGGTAGCTGACACATTCTGTATATATAAAGTGGTTTCTGCCCCCCTCGAATGGAGTTTCATGACAGAAGAGTGATAAAGGCATGGCTTGGTTCATCAGAGGTGTGACAAAGTGGGATACTGCCAGCACAGCTAGTTGGAATTTTGTAAATAATTATATGTCATTTGTGAATATCAACATGATTTATATAGGACGCTTGTGTTACAAATGTATTAGAATTATATGTTATATTAATATCAAACTGCTGGTAGTACAGAAGTTTGTGTTGAAAATGTTTTTTTGTAAAGTGCTATTTAAAATGTAATCACAGTTTGCCCTACTGGAATAAAACAGACATGTACATGCACTGCTGTAACTGTTTAAATGTATATATTTTAACAATGGAAACTGGAATACAGGAGGTTAACGTCAGAAAAAATAGCTGAAATTAAATTACTTTATCCCTACACAATAAAAAAATGGTATCTTTCAGTTTCAATGCAGCAAGGAGACACAATGATTAAAACTAGGGAGCTTTCTGTATGGTCTCTAGGGTGAAATAATTACTAGTCTTGAAATGTGAAGGAATGTAATTCTTTTAAGACTTCCAGCATCTGCCAAAGATCTGTGGTCTATGTATTACTATTTTCACAGGTAGATGCTAAATACTGTCAGCTTCCAGCAGTGGGGGTTTCACCTGGAATAGAGTCAGATGACTAGAAATGATGTCATTCTACAAGCTATCCCAGCAGTAATATTTGAGACATTAATTTAAAAAGTCTCTTAGAGAGACAAAGCATTCTGTATTCTGTCTTGGACCTGACAATATCCATTCACCACAAATCTGCCTTGCTCTGAAAGTAAGTTTTTAGGGTATAGCGACTCTCGTGGTTTTCTTTATTTATTTAAGACAGTCCTGCAATGTTGTTTTAAATATTGCATATATCTTTGAACTCTGATGTCACTGTGAATATATACAGAGTATTTTCTTGTTCTTTTATTATTTATTATTAAATATATTTAAACATTTCATTGTGGCTGATCTTTTTGGAGACATTTAAGTTTTGAGAGCACTTGCATATTTATTTGTTGACACTGTGTGGGCCCACTCCTAATAGCCTTGCTCTTGGTCAAACTACCATTTGTATTAATATTGCACAGTAAGATTGGTCACCTTTGTTAAGCGCCTTAAAGCAGCTGATAAGGAGTTGGCTGGTGGCAGTGATAGCCACCTTATAGTCAGGGCAAAAGGGTCATACCTGGTAAACCTGTGCCAGCATTTACCAGGTGTGTGTGTGTGTGTGTGTGTGTGTGTGTGTGTGTGTGTGTGTTTGTAAATCAAACTTCAAACAGTGTGTATGTCAGCTGCTTGGGCAGGGATACGAAACACTGGTTGGACAGAGAGGGTACTGGAGGTCTTGGCTTGGCCACTCAGCTGAGATCTCAACTCTATAGCTGTGCCAGTGGTGAGTCTTACTGGGGGGATCTGGACAAAGAAGAATAAAGCAGCCCCGGGCTGACTGCGGTCTCTGTGTGCTCCTAAGGGAAACTGCACTTGATGCAGAGAGCTGCATCTGGAAATACTCTCTGTGTGTACTTGCCATCCTCCCAATGTACGTCCCCCACTGTTGCCAGTGGTGAGGATTGAGGATCCTTGATTACTGGTCCAGTGGTGGGGTGTCACATTATTGGCTGGCAGTGGTGGAATATCCACATATTGGAATTCAGTGGTGCGGATATTGAACTTTTGTAGCCTGTAAACAGTGGTCACTAAAAAAAGTGTTTGCACTTTCAAGCAGCCACACGGCAGACATTCAGAGTTTCATGTCACAATAGCTGTATTTATTTTGTGTTAGCTTAGTCAGTCGAGGAGGGCAGGCAAGAATGTCAGCAGGGGAGTATGGCAAGCTGACAAGGAGCCAGTTGGCTGATATGTGCCAAGACAAAGGACTTGTGCATGCCAACCTGAATAAAGCAGAAATCATTGCAGCCTTAGTCACAGCTGCATCACAGACCAGCAACCAGGAGGACAACCAGACTGCCCTTGGGGATGTACAACTTTCAGAAAATGGACAGTTCAACCTTTCCACAGAGGACTTAAAAATCTGTCTGGAATTAAAGAGACTTGAACTGAAGGCCAAACAGCTGGAAATAGAATCAGCAGAGACTGTGGCGTTTAGAGGCTGAAGAAAGTAAGAAACTGTGGCATTTGGAGTCCGAAGAAAAGGAGAAACAGAAACAAATAGAATTAGAATCAGCAGAGAGTCTCAGACGTCTCGAAGCCGAAGAAAATGAGAGGCAGAGGCAACATGAAAAAGAAATGCTGACTCTTCGCCGGGGTTATGGAGGTAATTGGGAAGGGAGTAACCGTACCCCAGAAGCAATAAATGTAAGTGAATTTCTTCCACAATTTACAGAGGGTGATCATTTTTATAGTTTTATTCATAAGTTTGAAAGGGTACGTAAACAGTATAATGTTAATCAATTGCTCTGGGTACAGTTCCTGACCCCCTTACTCCATGGTAAAGCAGTAACTGCAGTTTCTAAGTTGTCTGATACTGATTGCTTAAATTATAATGCTGTTAACTTAAAACACTCTAATAAACAGTTTTAACACCTTAAGGTTTATACAAAAAAATTTTGTGAGCATAGACGAAAGGCAGATGAAAATGTGTGTGAATAAATTACTGAACTAGGGATTTATTTTCATAGGTGGGTGAGTGGATGTCAGGTCACCACTTTTGAATGGCTGGCAGACCTTTTAGTGAGGGAACAAGCCCTTAGCCCTTTGCCTGAGGACATGAGAATCTGGTTGGCAGATAGGGAATGCCATACCACAGATTAGTTGGGGAACAAGGGAGACCTATACCTAGCAAGCAGGGCATAATTGCACAGGCAAGGTATACCCAGTACTGCTCATGGCTCTAAGAGAACCCATGCTGTGCAGAATAAACCACCCCAACAGAGTCTTCCAGTAACATGGGAAGCCACTAGTTCAGGTAAGTGGCCATGATCAAGGATTAAATGTTTTAAATGTAACCAGTGGGGCCATGTAGCATATAGATGTCCATGCAGGCAAGGTGAGGAACAAAAGGTGGGGGAGCCAGTAAGTCGGAATGACAGAAAGTCACCAGTAAGTTGTCTGGAGACAACAAGGGTACCAAACTACCACAAGAGGTTAGATCCTATTTTAGTAGATGTGAAACAGGCCACTACTAAGATAGACACAGCATCTGATCTAACTATTATGAAGCCTGCAATGGTTAAAGAGGAGCACTACTTGCTTGGGCAGTCTACTCCAGTCAGAGCATCAGGAAGGACCCAATTGCAAATACGTCTGGCTAGGGTTCACCTTGACTGGGAGTGTGGAAAAGAAAGCAAGTAGGTGTGTTTGAGGACATCCCTATAGGTGTCCTGATAGGGAATTTTTTTGATCATGCAGTACCGTGTGTTCATGCAGTTACACACAGTCAGGCTTGGAGACAAGCATATGGGTCTGGTAGCCTGGAGGGACCAAGACAAACTGCGCACTTGAAGCCAGGACTGATGAGGTGGCTACTTCAGGGAGGGAGCTACCTTGTAACAGTGAGATTGAAGGTGACCTACAGTTTGCTTGTGGGTACTGATGTTCCCTTGGACAGAGTGACTGCAAGGGCAGAGGTGAGTAGTAGTACCCAGGCTGACGGTGAAGCATAGTTGTCAGAGGATACCAGACTTCCTGTGGAAGGGGAGCTGGGAAGGGTTACAAAGAGAGAGTTGAGACACTGTTCAGCTCTCAGTTAGGGAGGTGGCCAGGAAGGCGCCTGATTCTCAAGGAAAAGGGGAATCTGTATATTGGAACAAAGGGTTACTGTATAGAGAGTGGACCCCTGAGGGAGGGCTAGAGAGTGAGAGAATACAGGAGTTGGGTGCCCAGAGCCTACCATCAGGCACTTCTGGCCATAGCCCATGATATTCCCTTTACAGGTCATATGGGTATAAAAAGGCATATTATGCAGAACTTTTATTGGCCTGAAATTTCCATGGATGTAACAGGGTACTGCACAACCTGTGAGCAGTGCCAAAAGGTAGGTAAGGCAGGAGGCAAGGTGAAAGCTCCTTTGATGCCTTTGCTTGTGACTGAGGAGCCATATCAGAGAGTAGCTATGGATATTGTGGGGCTCTATGTATACCCCAAGTTCCACAAATAAGAAGTATATCCTAGTGGTAGTAGATTACGCAAGCAGATACCCTGAGGCAGTGGTCTTGTCCTCCACTGAGGCAGAAAAGGTGGCAAATGCTTTGTTAGAGATTTTCAGCAGGGTAGGTTTCCCAAAAGAAATGCTGACTGACAGAGGTGCCAATTTCATGTCAGACTTGGTGGGTTATCTGTGGAAGCGCTGTGGGGTAAAGCACCTAAAGACCACCCCCTACCATCCCCAGACTAATAGTCTGGTGGAGAGGTTTTACTCTACACTAAAGACCATGCTATGGGTATTTGGAGACCAGTTTAAGAGGGAGTGGGAATACACATGTTTTTCACCCTTTGAGTCACTGTATGGACACAGGGTGAGGGGACCTCTAGATTTGATTAGTGATGAGTGGAAGGCTGACTGTAAATCCCATAAGGAGTCTGTTGTGGAATATGTCCTAAACCTCAAGACAAGGCTCAGGGCGTCCTCCCCTGTCCAGTTGGTGAATCTGGGAATATTGAGGCAATGTTACAATTGCCTCATGTACACAGACAACCCTCTCCTCCTCCCACATAACACAAATACTTGCGAGAGATGCAGTTATTTGGCCAAACTGGAGGCTGAGCTCTCTCAACTCAGGACTGGCAAGACCAGACAGGAGGAGAAGGCAACTACACACACCACAAAACCAGTCTCACATAAAGCTATCACAACAATGAATCAAACACATAAACACACTAAGACATACTCGGAGGCTCTGAGCAAAAATTTACCTAAACAGCAGAGGCCTCCAAAGCAGACACCCAAGCAACTGCCACCTCATGACACACCACAGGCAACACATAAACCACAAAATCAGTGTGCAAAGCAGTCACAGCCCTTAAGGCCAAATACAACACCAAACATACTTGTCATAGGTGACTCCATAGTCAGACACACTGACGTCCCACTCACCAGGCTGAATAAGGAGAGGGTCACAGTAAGCTGCCTATCGGGCGCTAGAATCAGTCACATAACACAAGCACTCGGGTCACTCCACAGCAAGTACAAATATGACACAGTCATTGTCCATGCTGGTGTGAACGACCTGAGACGTACCTCCCTGGACTACATGAAAAGAGACATAGAGGAGCTCTCTGATTATGTAGCCCAGGCAGGTATGACCCTGACCCTGAGCAGTATCCTTCCTTCACCAAGAATGATGCCACAACATAGAGACAAGATGATCAGCTTTAACAATTGGCTTAATTTCTGGTGTCATTCAAAGGGGATCCAGTGTCTGTCTGCCTGGGATGACATGCTTGACAAGCCACGCTGCTTCGCAAGAGACGGCTTGAACCTGTCACCCCTGGGATTTCAGATATTGGCTAAGGCTCTTGCCACCCCCATAGTGCCTTTTTTAGGCAAGGCTCAAATTCTAAACCTACCACCCTAGAAAACAAAAATGGGAAGAAACTAAGGGTAATGCTGCTCAATGCCAGAAGTCTAAATCTCAAAATGCACGCACTCAAGGCCCTTCTCAGTATGGAGAACATCGATGTCTGTGCTGTAACTGAAACCTGGTTCAAGGCTCCTGAGAGCACCCCGGCACTATCAGGTTTTACCTCATATCATGCGTTCTGGCCCCAAAACCCGGACCACACCACAAAAGGAGGGGGTGTATCCATATTCATCAAGGATACCCACACCTCCAGGTTGGTGGCAACGCACGAAGCATCGGAAACCATCCAGGTGCAATTAACCATAGGCAAAACTGCTCTACAATTTGTAGCATGCTACAGGCCACCCTCTCAAACTCAGGAACCCCACACAGTCTTCCTGAAGACACTGGAGGATATAAATGTATCTCCAAACACCATTATATTGGGTGACTTCAACTACCCGAATATAGACTGGGAACATTACTCAAGCCCCAACTTTTTAGCCCAAAGGTTCCTGGAGTTCATAAATTCAAATGCCATGGAACAACTAGTCACCGTTCCCACAAGAGGAGAAAATATACTAGATCTCATCATCACAAACATGGGGACAAAATGCTCCACACCGGAAGTATATCCCTTATTGGTGAGATCAGATCATAAACTAATCTCACTGGAAATTCACATCCCGCCCCCACCCCAAACAAAAAAGACCACAGTGAAGAACTTCTCTAAAGCAAACTTCACACTACTCAAGACTGGTGTGGTATCCTTCAAGGCCCCACAGCCAGTGGAAACCACAACCCAAGCTGTGGAAGCCCTTACAAATGCCTTCTACGAACACCTCCAGGACTGCATGGATCAGGCAATCCCTAATAAAACCAAGACTCTTTCCACCAAGGGCAAACGTCCAGTCTGGTGGACCCCAGCCATAAACAAACTTTACAATAAGAGGAGAAAGCTGTTACATGATAGAGCAAAATCCATAAAAGAGAAGACACCCTTAATCATTATTAGTAAAAAAATACGAGCACTCATAAAATCATCCAAGGCCAACTTTGAGAGAAAAATTGCCATAGATTCAAAAGACAATCATAAGGCCTTCTTCAGCTATGTTAGAAACCTGGGTGGAATCTCCCAGATATGCTCAGAATTAGTCCAAAATGATACAAAAATCACTGAACCCACAGACATTGCCAACATACTGGTGGACAGGTTCAGTGCAAACTTCACCCCCCTCTCCCCCTCAAAAGGAGAGCTAACTATCCCAGCGGAGTGTAGCCTCCCAGACATCTCAAATGCGCAGGTAAAAGCTGCTCTCTCTAAAGCTAAAAACACAGTATCAATGGGACCAGATGGTGTCCCTGGCTGTGTGCTACACGAACTCAATGAGGAACTAAACCCGCACATAAGGCAGCTGTTTAATCTTAGCCTTACCACAGGATACGTGCCCAAGGAGTGGCGTACGGCAACTGTGGTCCCACTCTACAAAGGCGGTGCCTCTACGGACCCTGGTAATTACTGCCCCATAAGCTTAACAAGCCTGGTCTGCAAAGCTATGGAGAGGATCATAATGGAACTCATAAACAAAGACATAGGGGACTTGCAGACATTGGACCCGACCCAGTTTGGCTTTGTCAAGGGCAGATCATGCCTTTTGAACTTGGTCGACTTCTTCGAAACAGTCACCAAGGCCATTGATGAGGGAAAGGCAGTCCATACAGCCTACCTTGACCTTGCAAAAGCTTTCGACACAATACCCCACTCAGGTATTATAGAGAAACTTACCAGCTTAAATGTAAACCCATATGTCACAAGATGGGTTGCAAACTGGCTAAAGGACAGAACCCACAGGGTCAGAGTTGCTGGCACCATGTCAGACTCCAAGCCGGTCACAAGTGGTGTCCCACAGGGCTCAGTCCTTGGCCCCCTGTTGTTCGGCATCTACTTCTCAGAAGTACAGGCAAACATAGGAGGACTATGGCTGACAAAGTTTACAGATGACTGCAAACTGGGCGCCATAGTGGAAAGTACATCGGACACAGATATCCTTCAGAGGGGTCTCACGGAAACTGATAGCTGGTGCCAGAGCCATGGCCTGAAGTTAAATGCCAAAAAATGTATAGTCATACCCTTCGGGAAAAACAAGGTAACCCCAAGCTACCATATAGGTGGCAATCCACTAAGCACAGAAGAGGTTATCAGGGACCTGGGGACCCAGGTTGACAGTGGCCTTTCTTTTGACACTCACATTGCTAAAGTGGTTAGAAAGACCTTCTACATTGCCCACCTGATCATGAAGGGATTCACATCCAGATCAAGTGAGGTCATTGTTCCCCTGTACTCTTCACTTATCAGACCAATGATCGAGTACAATGCCCCATTCGGGATGTATCTCACCCGACACCTGCAGCAATTGGAGAGACCCCAAAAGTTCCTCACCAAAAGGATAAAGGGATTCCAAAATCTGTCATATGCTGCCAGACTGAAGAAACTCCAGCTCTATTCAGTCGCATACCGTCTGCTCAGAGGTGACCTGTGCCTGACATACAAGGCCACGACCAACCCGGAATTAATGGACATGCTCCACCTCAAAAAATCCAAATCTACCAGATCCACTAGAGCAAGCGACTTAAACCTTAGCACGGATATAAATAAGACATGCTGGAGGGATAGATTTGTCACTCAGAGACTCCCTATGCTGTGGAATAAAATCCCGGTCCATGTGAGGCAGAGCACCTCGCTGGCTCTGTTCAAGAGAAATCTTGACCGGTGGATGGGAGATCGTAGGTTTACCCCGGGAATCATCTCTGTGTCACTGCTGGACAGAGGCAAAACAAACTAATGGGCACAATATTTTTTAACATAAGGGGTGGCGTAAGCCACAAAACTTTGGGCTAGGCTTATAAATGCCTTAGGGCAGATAGCCTAGTATAAACCTATGAACCTATGTGCTTGGCCTAGGAGAACCTGGCAGGAGCCCAACAGCAGAAAAAGGATTGGTATGACAGGAATGCTTGAGCTAGAGAGTATGCTGTGGGACAGCAGATCATGGTTCTCATTCCTGTCAGACACAACAAGCTGCAGACTGCTTGGGAGGGAGCCTTCACAGTGGTAAGGAAGGTCAGCGGAATGGCTATGCAGGAGGCTGGGGCACAAACTGTACCATGTTAACATAATGAAATCTTACCATGACAGAGAGGCCCTGATGCTAAGTAGTTGCAGTAGAAGGCAGGAGGAGTCTGAGGGGGATCTATGGCTACAGCAAGCCAATCCCAAATTACTATGGTGGAGTCGAGGGTTGAAGACATAGGATTTGACAGTGCAACACTGTAATGGGGTCAGCAATGCAAAGGCAGCTGGGATCTCAAGACAGGGTATGGGGTAATGTACTCAGAGATAGGGTCATCCCTATCAAGTAACTTTCCCCAAGGGTCAATTATAAAACTAGCTTGAGTCTTCAAAAGGGAGGGAAGAAGTGAGACAAAGGGGGATACTGTCAGCACAGCTATCTGGAATTTTATAAACAATAATATGTCATTTGTGAATATCAACGTGATTCATATACAATGCTTGTCTTACAACTGTATTAGAACTGTATGTCATGTGTATATCAAATTGCTGGTACAGGAGTGTGTGTTGAAAAGGTTTTTGCAAAGTGCTGTTTGAAGTATAACCATAGTGTGCCCTACTGGAATAGAACAGAAATATACATGCATTATTTTAACTGTTTAAATGTAAATATTTTAAGAGTGGAAACTGAAATACAGGAGGTTAACTTCAGAAAAATAGCTGAAATTAAATTACTTTATCCCTACGCAATAAAAAATTGCATCTTTCACTTTCAATGCAGCAAGGAGACACAATGTCTAAAACTAGGGAGCTTTCTGTATTGTCTCCAGGGTGAAATAATTACTAGTCTTGAAATGTGACGGAATGTAATTCTTTTAAGACTTCCAACATCTGCCAAAGATCTGAGGTACATGTATTTTCACAGGAAGATGCTAAATACTGCCAGCTTCCAGCAGTGGGGGTTTCACCCGAGATAGAGTCAGATGACAAGAAATGATGTCATTCTGCAAGCTATCCCAGCAGTAACATTTGAGATATTTATTTAAAAAGTCTCTTAGAGAGACACAGCATTCTGTATTGTCTCGGGCCTGACAATATCCATTCACCACAAATCTGCCTTGCTCTGGAAGTAAGTTTTTAGGGTATAGTAACTCTCTTAGATATAGTCAGGAATATAGTGAAGCATAGTTTAGATGTTTTTCTTTATTTGAGACTGTCCTGCAATGTTGTTTTAAATATTGCCTGTGGTTTTAAACTCTGATGTCACTGTGAATATATACAGAGTATTTTCTTGTTCTTTTATTATTAAATATATTTAAACCTTTAATTGTGGCTGATCTGTCTGGAGATATTTAAGTTTTGAAAGTACTTGCATATTTATTTGGTGACACTGTGCGGGCCACTCCTAATATCCTTGCTCTTGGTCAAACTACCATTTATATTAATATTACATAGTAAGACTGGACACCCTTTAAGGGCCTTAAAGTAGCTGATAAGGAGTTGGGTGCTGGCACTGATAACTACCTTATAGTCTGGGCAAAAGGGGGCATAGCTAGTAAACCCATGCCAGCCTTTCCCAGGTGTGTGTGTGTGTGTGTGTGTGTGTGTGTGTGTGTGTGTGTGTGTGTGTGTGTGTGTGTGTGTGTGTGAGCTACTTGGGCAGGGACACAAAGCACTGGTTGGACAGAGAGGGTGCTGGAGGTATTGGCTTGGTCACTCAGCTGAGAACTCAACTCTATAGCTGTGCCAGTGGGCAGTCTTATTGGGGATCTGGAGAAAGGTAGAGGAACCAATCCCATGCTGACTGTGGTCTCTTGTGTGCTCTTCAGGGAAATTGCACTTGATGAAGAAAGCTGCATCTGGAAATACTGTGTGTGTACTTGTCATCCTCCCAGTGTACGTCCCCCACTGGTGTCAGTGGTGAGGATTGAGACTCCTTGATTACCGGCACAGTGGTGGGACAACACATATTTGCTGGTAGTGGTGGGATCACCACATCCCATACTGGGATTCAGTGATGTGGATATTGAACTCCTGTAGCCTGTAAACAGTGGTTACTACAGAAGATGTTTGTACTCTCAAGAAGCCACATGGTAGACATTCAGAGTTTCATATCACAATAGTTTAATTTATTTTTTTGGTTAGCTTAGTTAGTCAGGGAGAGCAGGCAAGGATGTCAGCAGACTATTATGGCAAGCTGACAAGGAACCCATTGGCTGAGATGTGCCAAGCCAAAGGACTGGGGCATGCCAACCTGACTAAAGGAGAAATTATTACAGCCTTTGTCACACTGGTTGGACAGACAGGGTGCTGGAGGTCTTGGCTTGGCCACTCAGCTGAGATCTCAACTCTACAACTGTGTCAGTGGGGAGTCTTATTAGGGATCTGGAGAAAGAGGAAGAAACCAGCCCCGGACTGACTGTGGTCTCTATGTGCTCTTAAGGGAAATTGCACCTGATGCAGAGAGCTGCATCTGGAAATACTGTGTGTGTACTTATCTCCCAATGTACGTCTCCCACTGTTGTCAGTGGTGAGGACTGAGGCTGCTTGATTACTGGTCCAGTGGTGGGGCATTACAAGAGGTACACAGTTGAGGTTTCCATGGGAAATACCTTTGTAACAGAGCTGTAAAAGACATATGCTTTTGTCTCTCTGATTTAAAAAAAACTTGGAGAGACTGCAGAGAATTAGTCAATTAATGGACTAATAAAAGGAGGTAGCACTGTCATTAGATTCTTAGGACTTTTTGTATTGTTTTTGTCAGTTTTCAAGGAGAGAAGTATGATTTGTTAACATGGTGGGGAGACGGACTGTTTCTTGTTTCATTTGCAGTTAGATGCTTAGCATGAGCAAATGTCTAAATTTTTCTTTTTTCGCTTGTGTGAGAGTGAGTGCATGTTTAAATATAAATGTCGCTGCAGCACTACATACATTAATTACCCAGTGTTGAAAGGTGCACAGAGTCTAGAGACCAGAATATACCTGGGTCTTGGCCGCACCTTGGAAAAAGAACATATGGAAAATATCTGTATTACATTGGTGAGAAAGTTTTAAAAAATTAGTTGTTTATATGTTTATTGGATGGGGTTAAAGTTTTGTTGGGGGAAATGCTGTTTGCAAAAGCAGTTAATACAATTAATTTGTTTTCTTTTTTAGTCTGTATACTCGAGGTTGCAGAAAGCAGGTTGTAGCTATGACACTACTTTCACTTTATTACTTTTTGACCGCCTTCAACACATGACTCTCCACTGGTGATATAAAACTGACATACCATGCACATCAGGGTAAGGCTAGGAATTTTAAGTCAAGGAGGAGTTTTATTGAAAAGTAATTTCACTTTTAATCACTTTGAAAAAGTGTTTTTCACTGGAAGGTTAATGCATTGAAAAATAGAATAATGATATGTATTAGAAAACATTCTACTCCCACAAATGCTTTATCTTACTACAAGAGACCCACTGAATGAGTGTTAGGCATACTAAATTAGACTTAAAGTTAAAGTTTGGTTATCAGGTAGTTTACACCTCCTCTCATGAAAATACAAGACAGAGAGACTGATATTAATTGCAAAGGATTCAGAAGTAAGTTTCAGAATGTCTTACAGTAGTAGGTGTGCCTTGCTTACTGGTTAGCATTTTTACAGCAACTTGTTTTCAATAATCAAAATGTATAGGCCCTCTGATCCTCTAACTCTAGTTAGCATGATCTCAGGTAAATACCGATGGATTTGACTGGAACAACTGAATGCATTATTTTACCTGCAAGTGACCTGAATCTAGTAACATCACAAGATTTCATTTACATGCTTTTTGTCTCTCCAAATCTGACCATCAGCTTCTCCTAGGATGTTTCCTTATCCACTGGGTCTACTGGAACTAAGCCTCCCTGGGCTTATCCTGACCCATGTCTGGGTTCAGTAAGGTGACTGAGAAACCTGGGACAGCATCACTGTGCTGGTGAGGAATGTTTTACCCGATTTCTCACCCATTACATGCTCTTGTTCTATCTCCAGGGGATGCTATATAAAGGTTGCATCTTGGCCACACCTGCACATAAGCCTGACCCCACATCCTGTACAGCATAACATCTCTCCTGGAGTCCATGACCCCTGCTAGGGACTAGAGATGCCCAGGGGTGTGCTGCAACTCCTAGAATGGATACAGCTATCCTCCCTACCTGTGCTGTGAAGTGCCCAAACCATTGATATAACCCAGGTTGCATAGGCTGTAGTCAAGTGCAGGTTAGGAAATACTTCACAAGGTTTATGGATTTTGGGGGTTTAGTTGACAAAGCAGTGAAGAGAGGTGGAGGAGCCATGAAACATATATTATTCCAAGATTTATAGAAGACATGCTAGGATGAACAGGATGCATTTGTCAAGAGAATGACAGTACATGGTACAGAAGTTTAGAGTATCGCTAACCATCTTCTTCTAATCATGTTCCCAAATTGATGAATCTGCTACTAGACAACAAAGCAAGAGTGACTCACTTAAGGTTCATCAACTGTTTTTGAAACTCGTCATATTCAAGAGCTGGTTAATGGGAAAAATAGAACATTTGTTGGATAGTGGGAACCAGGTCACAGATATGAGTTCTAGGTTCGAGAATTGGGATAATTTTACAAAATAATTAAAGTGATGAATAACAGATTATACCATTACAGCACGTTGCACTGACAAATTTACCTTCCATGAATGACAGAGTGACTTGGGCTGAAGCAGGTCCAGAGGGCTGGGAAGCTGCAGGCTTAGATGCAGATATAGGGAAAGAGGATAGGCAAAATATCCAAGTTAAAACAAAAGGATTTGAATTTCAAGTTAACTGTTTTGCAGAAAATATTCTTGGGGGAATACAGTCACAAATACTCCTCACTGCTATTCCAATCATCAAACATACCAAAATTCAAATGAGAGATGCCAAAAGGAGAGTACAGACATGCTGCAAACTGCACAACTAAAGCAACTCAGCTTACAGGAGGGTATTATCTAATCATCTACTTTTTTCACATTGCTGTAATACAGTAAAATGTATGCTAACACCGAGTTCAAACAGTGCAGTGCTTTGCTAAAGTGGTGTCCAAATTACATTCTGTAATTGCTCACGTTCTTTGATGCAATTATGAACATTTCTTTCGGTTTTTCCTACATAAAACAACTGACAGACACACACTGGTAAACAGATAACATCTTTAACTTGCAAATTTTCTTTACCATAATAGATAACTTTCTGACCAATTTTCATTTAGAAAAACCCATCAGCTTTAATAATACTCGTGTTGCATTTCCAATGGACAAATGTTCCTGCCTACTTAGAAACAGTTCTTCATGTCAATTCTTTCTTATCAAAGAGTTTTTTTTTTTATAAATTCAGAGCTCATCTGTATGTCACATTATCCTCCAGTTCATTGACATATGGAGACAATGAGTCATGACTAAGAAAAACAACCCAAAAATAAAATCAGTCTGTGAACATGCCTACTACATACCATGGAAGGACCTGTAAGTAGAAACTGGGATGTTCTGCAGTGTAACCATAAACTGAGAGATATTTTACATGACAGACCACTTTGCACATATAAATACAAGTTCCAAATTTAAAAGAACACTTTGGCAGGAAAGGGCATCACAGAATATATAACTGCAAATAGGAAATGTAATTTGGACATTTTTGCAGTGTCATAAAATATGTACTCACAATGGCAGTGATGTTTTCAGTTATTACAAGAATATAAAAAAGTAAATGGTGTGGGGAGGTTGGTAATATGCTTCCACAAGCTGAATGTAACTGACATTTGCGCCTGGATGCTTGTAGGGGCATAATTTTGAATAATAAACTTGTATGAAAATTACTTTAAAATAAGGCATAGATTGCATGTTAAGAGTTGATGCTACATTACCATCTTACAGTTCATTACTGACAAGTGTTATTTATGAATGTATTTCGCTGGTTTATGTATATCATGTTCTCAACTGCTAAAATTATTTACAATACAGAATAATGACAAGTATTGGATACAACTGTCTGAAAAAGAAAAAGTGCATTCAAATGTTACATGGTCAAATAAAACATTTGCTTCTAAGGTGGTGGTGTTTTTGGGTTTTCATTTGATTTTTTTTATTCTTGGAAGAAATTCCCAAAGCCCAATATCTGTTAGCTATCAGAGTGGGGCAAGTTAAGATGGAGTGGGCAGTTCCCAGGATTTGAGATCCAAAGGTGCAAAGCAGGATGTGTTACCTACTTCATATTGTGACACTCTTTAGATCATATCATGGTAACTTATATACCCAAGAAACGTGTAGAAGGGCTGAAGGAGAAAATTCAGGAGCTGATAAGAGTATGGCTTTTCCAAAGCTGACACAGGAGCACACAGAAAGGTTCAGGACCCTGATCACTCTTGGTGAACTGGAAGAGTGAAATAGTCTTTTTATTATTTGAAATCTCCAGATCCAAATGTGCTTTCACATGAATGGCTTTGAGGAGGCACAATGCATTATATCTGAAATGGTGCAAGTGATGAATCAGGTGTTAGACTCCTTAGACATTCCTTTCTCATGGAAAGAGTTAGTGGATGCCTTAAGACTAAAGGAAGGCAAAGAATTGTTAAAAGTGGAATCTTACAGATGATTATCAGAGAAGTGAGACAAGAATTACAATCCATATCCATTAACTATCTCCTACTCACATGGTGTTAATTAGGTTTACTCAGTTATAAGGGAACACATCTACTAAACATCTAGATATTAATGTGACTCTGATCTATCAGATACAGTGAAAAAAGAAGTTATGTCTTACCATAACGTTTCATCTGTGTTGTTGATCTTCTTTCATTCATCACATATGGGTTCGGTTCCGAACCTTCAGAACCGAGTCGGCCTAATACCAAAGCTCGCGCTAGCCAAAAACTCTCGAGCTAAGTCCCTTCTCAAAATGCCCTTCTCCCTGTTACCCCAGATCGAGTTTGCTAACAAAGGAAGTAAAGCCGAGGCCACCTCTGCGCAAGTACCCTAATGCACCACTCAAACCCAAAGCATTCCCCAGGAGCCTTTAGAGGGGGAAGGAGGGTGGGAAATGATGAATGAAAGAAGATCAACAACACAGATGGAATGTTATGGTAAGACATATCTGATGTTGTTATTCTTCTTTCCATTTATCACATATGGGACAGAATCCCAAGCTACCTGCGGACCATGGGAGGCCTTTATGAAAGAACATTCCACAGTACCATTGAGCCGAAGGCAGTTCTCCTCTTGGAGACCAGATCCACTTTGCAGTGACTGATAAAAGTGTGAGGCTTAGTCTAAGTAGCTGCTGCGCAGATGTCATCCATGGTAGCCCTGGAATGGAATGGAATGGTATAGAAGTTGCCATAGATCTAGTGGAGTGGGCTTTAACTTTTGACATGGGTTCATTATGGAAGGAATATGTGGCACTTATGCAGACCCTTAGCCATTTTGACAATGTAACCTTAGAAACAGCCTTTCCCATCTTGGGTCCAGAAAAGGAGATGAAAAGTTGTTCCGATTTTCGGATGTGCTTGGTCCTGTCTAGATAAAACCTCAATTGCCTATGGACATCTAAGGTATGAAGGCAATACTCTCCTCTACTGGCAAAGTTGGGGAAGAACACAGGTAGATCAATGGACTGATTAAGAGAAAATTCAGAAACCAATTTGGGAAGGAAGGATGGATTCGTCCAAAGTGACACTCTGTCCTTGTGAAAGACCAGGTAAGGTTTTTTTTTTTTTAATACAGTGCCTGCAGCTCAGAGACTCTTCTTGCAGAGGTGACAGCCACTAGAAACAAAGATTTCCATGACAAAAGTGTTAGGTCACACTTGGCCACAGGCTCAAAGGGCTTTTGAGTCAAAGATTGAAGAACTAAAGTAAGGTTCCACGGAACTATGGGCTGTCGAAGGGGCGGTCTAAGATGAGAGGCCCCTTTGAGGAAAATCTTCCAAAGGCGTGAAAACATAAGGGGAATACCATCTATACCATTGTGGAAGTTGGAGTTTGCTGCTAGATGTACTCGAACTGTAGAAGTGGAAGCTCCGTTATGGAAAAAAATTTGCCAAATATTGAAGGACTGCGGTAACTGGAGCAGAGTATGGGTCTAGCAAATTATCCTTGGACCAGATGCAGAATCTTTTCCACTTGCCCTAATATAACCTTCTGGTGGATGGTTTGTGAGAGACCAGAATGATGTCTCGAACAGGTGAAGAAAGGTTAGTCCGCCTAGCGACTAGTGGAAGTGGAGAAAACCAAGCTGTGAGCTTGACAGTGGACAGATTCGGATGACTCAACCCTTGGGGGTGAGTGATCAGATCTGGTAGAGGGCCCAGGATCCATGGTGGGAATACTAGGTGAGGCCGTAGAAAAAGGAACCAAACTTGTTGAGGCCAGAATGGGACTATGAGGATCACCTTGTGTCTCAACTGAAGAGCTTTCTTTAAAAATTGTGATATCAGAGGAATAGGAGGATAAGCGTAGAGAAGTCCCGCCGGCCAATCGTGAATCAGAGCATCTCTCGCTGACTCCCCCTGTGGGGGAAGTAGGGCAAAGTAGCTGCTACACTTGGTGTTTGATGGGGAGGTGAAAAGGTCACAGCAAGGCTGGCCCCAGTGGCTGAAAATCAACATGCCACCTTGGGGTTGACGGACCACTTGTGGCCATAAGACTGCATCTGCTCAGTTTGTCTGCAATCACATTGGAGCTCTCCGGGATATGTGTTGCTATCAGAAAGCAGTTGGAAGCTATTGCCCACTGCCAGATTCTCATGGCTTCTCAACAAAGGGGGTAGGGCTTGGTTCCTCTTTGCTTGTTGATGTACCAGACCACTGACATATTGTCTGACTGGACTGCAATCATCCCAGAGGGGAGAGCCACATGGAATGTCTGCAACGCTAACAGCACGGCCCTCAGCTCTAGGACACTGATATCCAAGAGGGCCTCCAATGGGGGACCATATGCCTTGGACAGTCTTTCCCTGAAAATGCCCCCCCCCCTCCCCTTGGGGTTGAGGGACCACTCGTGGCCATAAGACTGCATCTGCTCAGTTTGTCTGCAATCACATTGGAGCTCTCCGGGATATGTGTTGCTATCAGAAAGCAGTTGGAAGCTATTGCCCACTGCCAGATTCTCATGGCTTCTCAACAAAGGGGGTAGGGCTTGGTTCCTCTTTGCTTGTTGATGTACCAGACCACTGGCATATTGTCTGACTGGACTGCAATCATCCCAGAGGGGAGAGCCGCATGGAATGTCTGCAACGCTAACAGCACGGCCCACAGCTCTAGGACACTGATATCCAAGAGGGCCTCCGATGGGGGACCATATGCCTTGGACAGTCTTTCCCTGAAAATGCCCCCCCACCTGATCAGGGGAGCGTCCGTGGTCACAATGGCTGCAAGCTGGGAGGGGTGAAAGGCTTGGCGCCAGAGATGTTCATCTGGCCTAATCCACCAAAGCAGGTCTTGTTTGCAAGAGTTGGTTATTCGAATCTTGTAGTCCAGGGGATAATTTGGGAACCATTGACATAGGAGGAGCCATTGCAGAATTCACATATGTAACTTTGCTAGGGACACTATAGGAATTGTCGCAGCCATAGAGCCCAGAGCTTGGAGAACTTGTCTTGCAGGGAATAAAGTTTGAGAAAGAATCTCTCGGATTTGAAGCCTCTTAGGCTAATGTGAGCTGTTACCACTGCCATGCATTTCGTGAAAACTCTGGGGGCTTTAGAGAGACCGAATGGCAGGGCACGGAATTAGTAGAGGCTGGCTCCTAGCCAGAAGCAAAGCAGATTCCTGGAGCATTTGTCCATCTTGATGTGGTAATACGAGTCCCAGAGAGCTATAGAGCACATCCAATCGCCTTCTCTGAAAAAAAGAAGGATGGACTGAACCATGACCATCCGGAATTTTACTTGGGTGACAGACTTGTTTAAACTGCTGAAATCCACAATGGATGTCCAGTCCCCTGTCATATTTGGCACCGAAAAGAACTTAGAGTAAAATCCAGATCCGCGCTCATCTGGTGGGACTGGTTGGATGACTCTTTTTTGAGACAGCTTTAATATTTCTGAAGCTGCTGCTTCCCTTTGACTGGGCGGCAAGTCGGGAAGCTTTCTTGGGAGTTTTGGTTGATATGAAAGGGGTATGGTGTAACCTCTGGTGATAATCTTCTGCACCCAACAATCGGTGTTGATAGAGTGCCAGGCAGCTTGGTGTAGCGAAAAACAACCCCTGACTGCTTCCAGGGATAAGCAACTGGGCCACACCTCAGGAGTGCTGTTAGGGTTGTCTAGAGAAAGAGTCCTTTGAGCCCTGGTTACGAGGACCATCCTCTGCCTCTATAAGGGCATCTTCCAGAACTGTTAACCCCCTCTGCCTCTGAGGGTATCATCTCCACATTCACCACGGAAAGGGCCCTGAGATTCCTTATGCCAAATTTTACCACTCCTCTAATTCTTGGAGAAGGTATATTGAGGGTTGGAAAAATGTAAGCCTATGGCAGACAGGGTTTTTCCATCTTGCTCACACCTGGTCAGTGTGTCCTTTACTTTGGGGCTGAAGAGGGAAGAAGCCACAACAAGGGCTTTCAGGAAGGAAGACCTGAAGGGATCCACAAGGTCACAGATGCGCATCCAGTCATGACGTGTCATGACGATGCCTGAACCCGCAGCGCTAACTGCCTCTTCAGTCGCATGAGAGATCAACCTCATGGATGAGTTGGATACTGATTCCAGGGCTGTTAGCTGTGAGGCCACTTTGTCCCTGACCTCATCAGACAACTGTCCTGCGGGTGCCCCAGAGAGCTCTGTGATCAGATCCCTCTGGAGCCTCAAAGTGTGCCAAATAATTCAGGGACTGTAAGGCAAAGGTCCCTGAAGCAAAAACATGCTTCCCCAGTCTGTCCACTGCCAGAGACTCCCTATTGGGTGGATGAACAGTGGAACTTTCCTCAGCAAAGTCCCTTTTTCGGGCCACTGCCACCACCACTACAGCATCAACTGGTAAACCTTTGGACCAGTGGGGATTACCAACAGGAGTGGAGAGAATTTTGTCTGGTCTCCAGGGGATCGCCTCAATGGAATCAGGGTTCTTCCAAGCATGCTGCACTACGAGCTGGACAAGTTCCTTGGCAGGTGGGGTCACCCAAGAGGTAGAAGGCTGGGCATGAAAAGCCTGCAGGAACACGGATTCCTCAGATGAAGGGTTGGAGGGCTTCCAGTCACCTCTATATTTTAACATTTCCAGGATGTCTCTGAAGGAGACATCTTCAGGAAGTGACCATGGGGACCCTTCACCATCATCGTAATCCATGTCTTCCGTTAAAGGTTGCTCAGGCGAGTCCACGTGCTTCCTCTTGCACACCTTCTTTTGAGAGGGCTCCTCAGTGGGGATCTCTGAAGAGGACTTGGAAGAATGGGAACCCTGAACAGGGGTATCCTGCGGCTTCTCTGCCCGGTGCCCCGGGGAGGTGGTCTGTGACAGCTGCAGCTCAGGGGGTGTAAACTGGGATTCCGATATCATAGGAGTGCTACTATAAGCAAGTGCCCTCTCCATCGCGTGGAAGGCAGGCCCGCCTGAAGTGGGATGGGAGTCCAGAACTGAGCGGGACAACCTTGGAACTGGGGTCACACCCTGCTCCAACAGACTCGCCGCCACGGATGACGCCTCAAGCAGGACTGACGTGGACACAACTATTGGCGCCAAGGAGGGAACAGAGGAGAAAATCTGCACCATGCCCCAGGCCAATGTGACCGTCCCCCAATCCCAAGACTGGGGAACTACTGGTTCAACGGGAACCAAAGGGGCAAACTTGGAGCTGGAGTGAAGGCCACTGAGGTTGGTATAATGCTCGGTGCTGAAGTGACACTCAGAGCCGAAACAACTGTCAGTTCCAAAGAAGCAATCGGAGTTGAAGGTGTATCCTGAGCCGAAAGGGCTACAGGTGCCGAAGTCGAAGTAGGTGTAGTAAGGTCTATAAATGGTGCCGGGAGCAGAGGCATTGATATAGAAGATTCTGAAGCAGAGCCAAAGAGAGTGGTTCCGAAGAGGCAGAGTTATGCTCCGATGATAACTTGGGTACTTTAGATTTGTCAGGTTTGCTCTGATCCCCCAGTGGTGAAGAGGGGACAAAATGTGATCTCTTCCTGTGCTTAGTAGGAGGGGTTGAGACCTCCATCCAAGAAATGGCCTTCGAGAAAGGAGACTTAAGTAATCCCTTCAAAACGAGTTTGTTTTTACGCTGGTTAAGAGTGCGTTGGCTAAAACTTTGACAAATCACAAGGAGGCTGCACCAAAAGATGGGCCACTCCCAAACAGTATACACAATCATCATGCAAGTCATTGTTGGGTAACTCTGTTCAGTACACAAAATCACTGAAAAACAAAACAGTACAATACAGAGAAAAAAACTCCTGAATAAAGATCAAAGCTAACAGGGAAAATGAAAGAGAAAACAATACCAGCTATGGTACTGAAGAAATACCACAAGGGTAAGGGAAAAAGGCCGTACCAACAATGGTACTAAAGTTACCAATGGTAACAGCGGGTAGAGACAGGGAAAGATAGCTAGATCAAATCAGATACCAAAGATTTAGTAGAATAAGAGAATATCCAAAACTTTTCACACAAAAATCGAAAAAGATTTCACTTAGCTGAGAGCTGGCTGAAAGCGCGGCTTTATGGCTACGCGGCAAACGAGATCTGGGGTTAACAGGGAGAAGGGCATTCTGGGTAGGGACTTAGCTCAAGAGTTTTTGGCTAGTGTGAGCTTTGGTATTAGGCTGACTCGGTTCAGAGAGCTCAGAACCAAACTCATATGTAATGAATGGAAAGAAGATTAACAACATCAGATGAAATCTTATAACACAGCAAGATCAAGAGCCAAGGACCCGATTAGTTCTTGAAATCTGCTTGCCCTTAATTTAGAAAAGATGATAAAGGCACTTGAAATGTTTTTGGTTCTGATCTTATTTTCACGTTCCAAGTGGTACCCCTGTTCCCATTAAAAGCATGTTGCAGGACATGAAACACCAAGTAAAGCCTTTTGGGTCGGGAAAGAAAATCCAAACTTTTCCTGGGAAAAACTGCTATTGAAGGAGCTTGTGGAGGCCTTGGGATGCCTAACCATTATAATCACTAGAGGTCGGAATAGTTGAAATTACTTAATTTAATGAAGGTGGATATGGCAATAAGGTGGAGCAAAATAAGGAAGGACAAAATGATTTCTTTAGGGAAACAGGTGACAACAATGTTTTGGCTAAAGTGAACAGCAAGTCTCTTTAGGCTCTTTGGAACAATCAATGAGACTCATAACTGGGGTCTGTACAAGTTACAAATCAAAAACTGGAAGGAGTTGGTAGCCACAATCAGTAACACATAAGTTATGACCGGAATGTTCAATGTACTGGTTAAGAAGATATTAGGAGATTCAAAGTTGAGACCAACTAATTGAAGCTAGTGAGTTAGGTAACACCATTGATTCCATATTGGTAATAGGGGTTGTTTAATATACGGGGTCAATAATTCTTATACTGTTGTTATTTTTGTATGTTTTATATGATTTGTTTTACCTCACTTTTTAGTTTATGATTTATATTTTATTGTTACTGGTGTATTGTTAAAAGATGAACTTTGCAAGCTGGCCTTCCAAGAAACAAAAAGTTCTCAAAATAAGGAAAGTTAATCTGAATCTTCAGAATGACACTACATATTACTGGAAAATGTAGAAAGACATATACAGGAACATTCCTGTTCAAAGAAAAGAGAATGCATCTGTTTTCCAGGGCTTCTCGCATGGAGTCCTGGAGCAGAATTTTGTCAAATGATTGCTTTGACTGGTGGCAAAAAGATCAACCTGAGATGTTCCCTACAGCTAAATCAATTTCTGGAAGCCCCTCTGATTCAGTTTCCATTTGTGTGGGTCTGTCTTGGTCCTGCTCAACTTGTCTGTCACAACAGTTTGCTCTGACAGTGTGTAAGATGCCTGTAGAGTGAGTATGTGTTGAAAAGCTTTATATCAAGCTACCATGGATAGTCTGCACAGAGGATAAGATCTGGTCCCCCAACCTATTTACTTAAGTACCACATCCCTGGGGTGCTGTCAGCAAACACTTATAATGGTCCTGGGGTCCATAGTTGATAAAGACTGTGCTGAAGCTGGAAAAGTAATGAGAGACCTGGATTATAATAAAGTTGGTCTCTCACCAAAGAAACTCCCAACCCCAAAACTGTAATTTTGAAAATCAGTGGATGCTGCTGTTGGGACCATAGAAATTTTTGGAAACACTGAATTTTCTCAGGTGGAGTCTTGCCAGGGGAATCATGAGAATCATAAATGCCATGAAACCTAGAATCCTGATCAATTCCCAGATTGATACAGAATTGTAAGTAGAAAAATGCAGGAACAGGTCTACTTTTTTTTGTGGAAGAAAAGCTCTTTGAACTGAGGTATCTCAGAGACATCCAACAAAATCAATTCTGTGAGGAGTCAAACAAGATTTTTGTATGCTCTCCTGGAAACGGAGTCTGTGTAGGAAATTTCTCACCCAAGTAAGAGATTCTTCACACACTGAAAAAGGCTCTGCAAAGATAAGCAAGTTATCTAAATATAAACAAATGTGAAAATTTTGCAGTCTGCAGTACGCTATCACTGGAGCTAGACAATTTGTAAACATCCCTGGAATAGTGGCTAGACCAATAGGTAATGTAAATAACTGATAGTGTGATATAGGCACAGAAAACATTATGAAACATATGAAATCTGGATATACAGGAATATAATGAAAAGCATCTTTTAAATACAAGATCACCAGAAAAAGCAAATAGGGAATGAAGAGTAACAAGCTGTGAAGGAATAATATTTTGATCTTGGGCACTATCACAAACTGGTTAGAAAAGAAAGATCTAGAACTGGTCTCTGAGTCTTCTTTCTTTGGCATCAGAAATATTCCTGAATAAAACCAGTTTCCTAGCTGTGTAGGCGGGACCACTTCTGCAATCTTCTGAGTCAGCAGATAATGAATGACAGGAGGGAAATGAGTTTGATCTGGCAGATTAGAGGGGAATCCCTTAAAAAGGATGGAGAGACTCCCACTGCCACTCCAATGAATTATTTTCAGAATCCATCTGTCTGAAGCTATTTGCGGTGCAAAAGAGAGAAAGAAAAAAGAAGTTATGTACCTACCATAACGTTCCATGTTACTTGTCTTCATCTCGCCTTCGTTTCTTGCTTGTTGGGATCGGAGCTGATCCTCGGCTCCGACTCGGCCATCTTCTATAGCTCGAGAGCTGTTTACTGGCTCGAGGCTACCCCTTATCCCATGATGCCTAGCACTAGCTACCCAGATCTCATTTGTAATAGCTAACCCCAGACATGTACAGAGAATCAACCTGTCCAAACAAACAGGTTGAGCAAACCTGTCATACTCTCTCAGTCAGTAGAGGAAACAAACCAGATAACACTCAGCAAGTGAAACCAAAACTCCTCTCGATCCAATAGGACAGGGGGACGGAGGGTGGGACGCAAGAAAGAAGGTGAGATGAAGACAACTAACATGGAACATTATGGTAGGTACATAACTTCTTTATGTTAAGTTGTCTATCCCGCCTTCGTTTCTTGCTTGTTGGGACAGCGTCCCTAGCACCTATGATCCTTGGTGGCTCATTGGAACAGAGTCTTCAGAACAGTGGAACCAAAGTTAGCTCTATTCCTGGAGGCCATGTCTAACTTGTAATGAGAAATAAAGGTATGAGGATTTGCCCATGTGGCTGCGGCACAAATAGAGTCCATGGGCAACCTAGACTGGAAGGCTACAGAAGTGGCCAAAGCCCTAGTAGAATGGCCTTTTGGTTTGGTAGACAATTCTTTGTTTCTTAATTGATAAATGAAGGTGATAAATGTGAGATAATCACCTGGACAGGGTCACTTTGGAAACTGGGAGACCTTGTTTGCCCCCAGCATAAGAAAGGAAGAGCTGATCTGACTTCCTTATATCCTTCGTTCTATGCAGGTAAAAACGCAGTTGTCTATGAACATCCAAAAGGTGTAACTTGTATTCTGCCTTGTTGGTGTAGTTAGGGAAGAATACTGGAAAGTCTATGGATTGGTTTAGATTATTTTCTGAGCATACTTTAGGAAGGAAGGATGGATTAGTTCTCAGCGCTACCCTATCCTTGTGAAAGAGTAAGTACGGAGAACGAACGCTTAGTGCTTGAAGTTCTGATACGTGTTTGGCTAAGGCAATAGCTACCAGAAAGAAAGTTTTCCAAGATAGAAACTTAAGGGAGCAGGAAGCTGCCGGTTCAAAAGGAGGCATAATCAAAGAAGTTAGTACCAAATTAAGGTCCCAAGGAGGAGGGGGATCTCTCACTGGGGGCCTAAGGAGAGTAGTCCCTCTAAGCAAGGCTTTACACAACTTATGAGACATGATATTTAGATTAGAAAAGCCAACATGATAGTTAGATATGGCCGCTAGTTGAACCCTGATTGTGGCAGAAGCGGACCCAGAATGAAAAAGGTCAGTTAGGAATTCCAAGATCTTGTGAACTGGGGCTGAAAAGGGATCTATGTTCCTAGCCTCTGCCCAATAAGAGAAACGTCTCCTTTTGCTAGCATACATCTTCCTAGTAGCCGATTTGTGAGAGGATACAATAATTTCATGCACAGCCGGGGAAATGCTGGGAAGCCTGGCTAGGGTTGGAATTGGATCAACCAAGCTGTGAGCTGGAGTGTCTGGAGGGATCGATGCAGCTCTCCTGATTGATGAATTAGCAGGTCTGGAATAGGATCCAGGGTCCAGGGCTGCTCGAGGAGATAATGGTGCAGGAACGGAAACCAAATCTGTCGAGGCCAGTAAGGAGCAATGAGGATCATTTTGCAACCCAACAATATTGCTTTCTGCATGAGTTTGGGTATAAGTGGGAAAGGCGGGAAGGCATAAAGAAGTCCCCGAGGCCATTCGTGGACTAGAGCATCTCTGGGAGGATGATCAGGAAGTGGTAGAAGGGAGAAATAGTTGCTGCATTTGGTGATGAAGGGGGTTGCAAACAGATCGCAGCAAGGCTGTCCCCATTTGCGGAAGATGAGATCCGCAACTACCTGATTCAGAGACCACTCGTTGGGCATGAGAATAGCTCTGCTGAGCCTGTCTGCTATGACGTCAGACTTCCCAGGGATGTGCGATGCAATCAGAAATCGTTGGGAGGAAATCGCCCAATGCCAGAGTCTGAGTGCTTCTCGACATAGGGGGTAGGACATGGTTCCGCCCTGCTTGTTGATGTACCACACTACTGACATGTTGTCCGTCTGAATTGCAATGGTCCCAGGAGGGAGTGAGTCCTGAAGTGCTTACAACGCTAGTAGCATGGCTCTCATCTCCAAGACATTTATGTGGAGATGGTACTCGTGAGGTTGCCATATACCTTGGACTGTCCTGCCCTGATAATGCCCCCCCACCCCATCAGTGAGGCATCAGTGGTCACTGTGGCAACCGGAGGGGGTTGGATTTATGGTCTGCCCTGAGACACTAGCGGGGAGACCATTCACCAGGAAAGGTGTCTTTTGCAAGTTTCTGTGATCATGATCATGTGAGACATGGGGAATTGTTGAAAGGACCACTGTGTGAAGAGAAGCCACTGAAGGATTCTCATGTGAAAGCAGGCTAGAGGTATCAGTAGAATTGCCACCGCCATAGAACCCAGAGTTTGGAGGACCAACCGGACTTGTACCTTTTTGCATTGCATGAGGATATGAACCTGCTGCCGAATCGTGGCCACCCTGTCTTGCGGACATACATTTGTATCTAGATCTGCTCCTATATAGGTAATAGATTGACAGGGCAACAAGGAAGATTTTTCGAAATTTGGTAATGCCTAACTGGGCACAGATTGTGATTGTATAGTCCCTGGCTTGAAGAAGTTGATACCTGGTAGTAACAGTAAGGAGCCAGTCATCTAGATAAGGAAACACCTGGAATCCTTGATGCCTCAGGTGAGCCGTGACCACCGCCATACATTTGAACACCCTGGGGGCTGTGGTGAGACCAAAGGGCAGAGCTCTGAACTGATGATGACTGGCTCCCAGCCGGGCGAAGCAATCTCCTGGAGCGCCTGTCCATCTTGATGTGACAGTACGCATCCTGGAGATCTATTGAGCACATCCAATTGTCCTGACCCAAAAAGGGTAGAATGGACTGAAACGTGACCATCCAAAACTTTGTTCTTTGAACAGACTTGTTTAGTCTGCTGAGATCTAAATTTGTCTCCAGTCCCCTGTCTTTTTTGGTACCAAAAAGAACCTTGAGTAAGTTCCGGATCGGAAAAAGGGAATTACATAGCTTCCGGATATGAGTGTACCCATTTGTCTCGCGTAATGTTTTGCTAGGCTTTTGGGTACAGTGAAAATCTTCCTCCGATTGCCTCCAGAGGCGGGCAGTCGGGCAACCCTTCAGGGATGCTGGAAGGGCTTGTCAGAGAAAGATTCTCTGCTGCCCTGGTTCTGCGAACCCCTTCTGCCTCGAGGGTGGCATCTGTTGTTGTTATTTCCTCCTCTGCCCCTGGAGGAAAAGTCACTATGTGTATCAGGCGAGGCTCCCTGGGATTTCCGAAACCACATTTTTCCACTCTTCTGACCTTTGGGATATGGTCTAGAAGGAGTGGAAAAACGGACTCCCACGGCAGAGAGAGTCTTGCCTTCCTGTTCACACCTAGTGAGAGTGTGCTTCACCTGTGGTCCGAAGAGAAATGAACCGTCAAAGGGGGTGTTGGTGAATGATGCTCTAAAGGGCTCCACAAAATTACACAGCCGCCACAAAATTACACAGCCGCATCCATGCGCGTCTCCTAAGGGCCATGCCTGTGCCTGCAGCTCTACTCGCACCATCGGCTGCATAGGAAATGAGCCTCATGGAGGAGTTAACCACTGAATTAAGGGTCGCCAGCTGAGAAGCTACTTTAGCTTGAGCCCCTTCAGCTGATGGATCCTGGAGGGTATCTCCAAGCTCTTTAAGGAGATCCCTCTGAAGCCTGGTAAAATGGCATAAGTAATTCAGTGACCTCATGGAAAAGGTCGCTGAAGCAAACATTCACTTCCCATATCTGTCCATAGTCCTAGACTCCTTTTTAGGAGGATGGACAGAGGAAGACGTTTCCGCTAATTCCTTTTTAGTGGCCGCTGCTACTACCATGGCATCCACGGGAACACCCTTGGTAAGGAACTGTTTGTCAGGGGGTGCAGTGATAAACTTGCCGGGCCTCCTTGCTGTTGGTTCCACTGTATCCGGGGCTGACCAAGCCCTTCGATCCACCACAGAGATTAGTGGATCAAAGGGCTTAGCACCCAGGAGGTGGAAGGGCAGGAACCAAACGCATCCAGGAATACAGATTTATCCTCAGTAGGGGCTAGGGCAGTCCAGTTTCCCCTCTGCCTAAGCATTTCTAGGATGTCTGAAAAGGAAACATCTTCAGAGGGGGATCTCGGGGACCCTTCTGATTCATCCAAATCCGTATCCGAAGTGACAGACTCAGGGGAGTCAATGTGCTTCCTCTTGCACTTCCTCTTCTGAGGGGCCTCCTCTGAATGATCAGGGGAGGCCTTGGAAGAAGAGGAAACACCCTATGGGGTGCTCTGGAGCGTCGGTTCCCAACGCTTGGGGTCTGGAGGAGGGACAGAGGTTGACGCAGGCACTACAGGGGACGGAGTCAGTGGGGTCTAATGTGGTGCTGACTCAGGGGCCAGTACACTCCTCATGTCATCGAAGGCATCCCTGCCACGATGCAAAGAAGGCTCCGGCTCAGAGGAAACCGGAATCCTTCTCTGCACCGAGGGGGACGGCTCCGAGGCCGATGTAGGAGCCGAGCTCACCTGCTCCGAAGCTCTGTGAAGGAGAACGGGATTCGAACCTCAACAAACTCCGGCTCCGAGCTCAGAGGAGTCGGAGGAGGAACATCGATGGAAGCAGGCGGAGCCAACACCTGTTGAGGAGGGCTGGATAACATTTTGGCCAGTGCCTGCGACTTCAACAACCTACTGACCACTCTCTCCACGTCATGGTCCGAGAGTCTAGAGGACCGAGAGGAGTGGGAGGATCTGTGACTGCGGTCATTCTGCAACAGGGGAGACCGAGGGGCCAAATGTATCGACTCTAGAGACGGGGACCTCGGTCTCTTGTGGGTCTGAGACGGCTCCAAAGATACTGGTGGAGCCGACTGGGAAGCAGCCTCCAGCCTGTAATGTTTGGACCAATGACGGCTCCGAGCTGGGAGCCGACGATTTGGTCGGTTTAGGAGATTTCACCGGCTGAGCCTTGGCCGGTGAATCTTGGGGCTTAAGGAGACCCCTTAATATTAACTTATTTTTGCGCTTCTGCAAAACCCTTGGGCTGAATGCATGGCATACAGAACAAGAGTCTTGCAGATGCACTGCGCCTAAGCAATAGACACAAGAAGTGTGCCCATCTGTCAGAGACATTTTCTGACAGCATGAGTCACACTTCTTGAATCCAGACATTTTGGATTCTTTAGACATAACTAGTCCTACACAAAAGTCTATGGCCAAAGGCCCAACAACAAAAAACTACAAACACTACAACTGCAGTCAAGAAGTTTTTTTTTTTTTTTTTTATTAATAGAAAGCCTCTAACTTAAACGGCTACCTATGAAGTAAAAGAGAAGACTAAAAACTAAATATAAAACGCTACAATAGGTAGATTAAAAGGGAAAGGGGGGGAGGGGAAGAACTCTAACTTAAAACGAGTTCTAAGGGAAAAAAAAAAAAGAATCACACGAAAACTACAAGCTGATTAATTATAATGTAGAAAGACTAAACTATCAAAAAATAACCCCTAACTCGCTAGAAAAAGTATTAAACTAACTTACAAGAGTCTGAGCCAGTAAGACAAACCTCGCAGCTGAAGTGGCAAACGAGATCTGGGTAGCTAGCGCTAGGCATCATGGGATAAGGGGTAGCCTCGTGCTAGTAAACAGCTCTCGAGCTATAGAAGATGGACGAGTCGGAGCCGAGGATCGGATCCGATCCCAACAAGCAAGAAACGAAGCCGAGATAGACAACTTAACATCAGATGTTAACAATTTTTGGAAACATTAAGGGTTTGCCACTGTGGGAAGGGGGAAGAGAGTCTTCTAGATAGTCATTCAGACTTATTAGACTCTCCTTGGTTTTGGAGGGCTCCTACTTTCTTTTTGTAACTTCCCCGCATTGCTTTTTAAACTTTTGCCCATTTTGTTTTTTGAAAGAGGTTGTACAGGTAGCATTAAATCCTTTGACAAACTTGGAGAAAGAAGTCTTAAAAATGCAGACACTCCCAGGGTCAGCTTGCCTCTGTCATCACACTTTTAAGGATGTCTGCAGCAGATGGTCCAAAAACTAACCATCTAAGGGATAATTCAAACTTTCAGCTTTGACATCTTCAGGAAGGTTTTGAGGACACAATCAAGCAAACTTCCTCATAATAGTTGTAGTAACAGCAGCCCTGGTAGTAGTACCAGCAGACTCTCGAGTACATTTTAAACAGTGGGTAACCATCCGAGATACAGAATCAATCAGATTGCACAAAGACGCTTCTCCTCAGAAGAGGAAATAAATGCCCTAATATTCCTCATGTTCTCGAACATGGCAAATCTAAACTTTTAGCATATGAGTTTGACAGTTGAGAATTTTAAAAATACGTGTTACAGAAGAATACACTACTCTATCAAAAGCTTTGTTATCCCGTCAGAAGTGGAGGGATTGCTATTAACCCGATGTTTAGTATTAACTGGGTTTCCCATAGAAATAACTACTGGGTCAGTCCTGTGATTAATGTGTAAAAATGTATAGGACTGGGGAACCTTATACAATATATCTGCTTTCTTGGGGACAGCAGGCTGGCTGTCAAGTTACAGGCTGTTACTAATCCATCCACCAATGCTGAAAGAACAGGAGTTGATGCAGGTTCAGGAAAATCCAGTTGCAATAAATCATACTTCTTCAAAGATAGTGAAATGTCATTATTTTCCTACTGAAACAACTAATTCATTCTGGAAATAGTTTCTGAAAAAGAGAAGCCTTCAAATAAATTAGTAGAAGCCACCCTCTCCTCAAAATCTGAATCAGAAACCTGAGGAGAAAACACAGAAGTTGCCCCTTCTAGATCAAAAGCTTGAACCACTTCAGAAAATGAATAAATTTCCTCTTGCCAGAAACAGCTGGACTAGAAGGGTAAAGAGCCCGAACTAAACCCTAAGCTAAGCCCAATAAATCACTCCTTTCCAAAGTAAATGAGACAGAAGAAAACATGGGTCTATGTTTTTTTTTTTCAGGAATTTCTAAAGAAACAGACCCACTTTTGCCAGGAAAAACCTGTTTAGGGATATGTAATCCAATCTAGCTAAGCAAGGAGGAATTCCCTTGCTCCTTCTCCCAGGACCAATAACAGTGGTCCTTCATTGCTCACCAAATGCACTCCAACAGCCACAGAGGATGTTTCAAATCTTTCTCAGTCCATGGTGGCTGAAGGTACTATCAGAGGAAGCCTATGGAAAAGATGATTGGTCTAAGGAACCAGAAATGGCCTCAGTAGAGTCACCCATCTATAGCTGATGCACTTAAGTAGTTTGTTATGGTGGCAAAGGCTATTTTTAAAATTTCTTCCTTTTGTGGTTGGTAGACGGAAGAAATGAGGAACTGGTATGCTACCCCACAGTTAAGCCAAAAATATGCCCAATTCCCAAGGAAGTCTAGTAGCAGTAGTTAGTAAACAGTAAAAAAGTCACTTTTTTCCATCAAAAAAATACATTAAAAAGTACATTATACTTTTACCCTAGCCCCCAATGATAAAATGATACAAATTTTATGAAGGAAGTAGTAATTTTAAATCAGTTTTAGCAGCTTCTTTCTATAAAAGTGAAAATTAATACACCTGTTTAAAAGTTACTAAAAGTCATGTGACAGTCAGTAAAAAAACACTTTCCTAGCTTAAAATTTATAATTTCACAAGAAAAGTTCTTTTTTGTCACAAAAGTAAATGTGGAAAGTTGTTTCCCCTGAAAACAACTTCTCAGCCAGTGCTAGGATACACAGGACTCCACCGCAAGCTAGCAGGCTGACAACCTGTCTGTACTTGCATAGCTGATGTAATATTTGAACCTTAGGATTTACCCCAAAGGGTTTTTGCTGTTGCACTGTTTCTGCTGCCACGTTCTAGGCTATCGACTGATGGCTACGTATTGAAGCACCAAGGACTGTAAAAATGCAATCCTCAGAACTTTGAGACGTTACTTTGCAAATAGGTAAACAGAAGTTCAAAGCTGTAGTCTTAGAATATTTCCCACAGCTCCATGGTACAACAATCTCAAAGTCAATGTATATAGTTAGAAGGGATGTAGGGCACCAGCTTTACATCAAGGGGCTGCAGGAGGGTGAACCCCACAACCAGCAAGAACACTTAACAGTCAATTCCAAAATTCATTGTTTACAGGTTGGAATCAAAGTTATTATTTTGTAGTTTTAGGACTGACATCTGCAGGATTCACACTTGTGACAGGAAGCCTAAACTGACAACTGTCCAGTACTAGTCAAAGACAACTTATAATCAGTGAAGGGCTCAGAAACCATCCAGATGGGAGACATAGTTGCTCAAGGCTTGAGCCTATGTCTGACCTCATCCCTTAACTTCCTTTACTCAGCTAAAACCTGGGTCATTCCAGGGGCCCTCCAGCTGGTCACTGCAATGGCCACCCAACAGTGCTGCCATCCCTGCCATATGCTGAGCAGTGAGATACATCTCAGGCTTCTCACGCCTCCTTCTACAGGTAGCCAGATTTGCATATATGGTACTCCACATTATGCTCTTTACCCAGCAAAAGCAGCATACAGCATCAGTACAGATTCTGACAACAGATCTGGGGACCAAAGGAGCACATTTCTGGCACAGAATGCATTAATTTTCTTATACTGTACATGACACACCAATTTGAGTGGTGTAACAGACACAAAAGAACTGTAGAGCATGAAGCCGAGTGCTCCTTCCTATAGTAATTTATGACTTTACAGAGTACACCTGCAGAGAGAAAGCACGCTCCTACTATGTGAATTAAAGAATACAAGACCTCTGCAGTAAGAAAGGGTTCCCAGAACAAGAAATCCCAATCATTACTATCGCAATGTCACAGCGGATCACTGGTCTGCAGATTGATAGACAGTGGAGTTTTTACGATGTCGAGTTGCCAGCCTGGCGGCCAACCTTCACATAAGGCACACATATGTACATGCACCTGCCTGCATGTCTTTAAAAACTCACTTGCCTGCAGGGAGGACATGTAAACTCCGCACAGAAGGAGCTCTGGCCAACAATCGTACTATCTCTAGAGTAAAATCTGGAAAATCAGTACTACATATAACCAACACTTATGCATTTTTATGAACTAAAACTGCAATGGGAACACAGGACATTTAAACAGCACAGCTCAAAAAACGAGTGGTCAGTTCAAGTATCTACATTTTCAACTTAAACTTGTTACTGTAAACAAAATTCTAAAGTGTGTCAACTCATTTGTTTCCACTAATAACTCAATGCTACTCTTAGATCTAAGATTGCCTTCTTCTAAGTGTATTCATACCTCCTTTACTGGACTGCCTCTTCTTGCTTTCCTCTTCCAAAACATTGCAAGGCAAAAATTAATGATGCTCTCAGGTCTGTAGTCTTGCAAGCAACATGACTGTGAAGCCTATGCCTGTCAATAAAAGATACACTGAATAGATAAATAGTGTCCATATCAATGTGTCAGGATGCATTTGTAAGGAATTGAGGTAAAGAAGGGTCTGCACCCAGCTCTTACCTCAAAATCTTATACTATCTTAGACAATAACCAGTGTCAGTGCTATTAGGATTTTCTTTTATTGACCTCTGTGAATATTCTAGAAACTATATGCAGAGATCCATTTGATGCTCATGGCTCTTTGGAAATGATGCTCAACTATACAGTAAACAATATGCTAAATGTATTTGGTACTTATAATATAACCAGACAAAGTTATTTTTATTTTTGAATTCTACATTTTATGTTGGGTTTAATTTCCTAAGAAGACATTATAAAAATATGTATATTTCCCAAATATGCAACAAACTCTAGAAGATTTAGGAATTTTGCTTGGAGATGTCTAAGTAGATATTTTTATACCCAAAGTAGACTCCAGAGAATTTTTTCTCAGGTATACAGCAAATGTTAGAGGTATGACAGGGAAGGACAGGGAAGAAAGAGGTAATTGGAGGCATATGTTCTGAGAGTGCAATTAGTTGGCGGACTTTAAGGATTCCCTGCGGGATGCACTGTCGGAGATGCTGGGTGGACAGACTGGTGTGACGAGGGTGATGATTTTTCTGAGCTGATACAGAATCTGAACTGCCTAGACATGGTAAGGCCTTGCTGAATTATGGTGGCTGCCGAAAAAGCAGTTACTAGAAAATGGAAATCAAAATCTAAACCAACTGTATTAGAAGTAGTGAATACAGTAACAGAGATAAAACAACTGGAATTGGTATCTTTAGGAAAAGGTAGGACCAAACTACGTAGGAAAAAATGGGAATTGTGAGAATAATACATACAGGAGAGGAATGAGTTTTAAAAGAAGGCAGGACTTAAATGAGCTATGTAATGTTTGACTAAAAATGATTGGGTAGATTATAAGTGATATATAATGTTTACAGCTGGGAGTGCATCAGTATGGTTTGTGATATAAAATGCTTGCAACTACGATTGTGCCTGTGTGGTTTGTTTTCATTTATATTAAATGCATGATTGCTTATGTTGTAAGTGATGGTTTAATAAAGATGTTTCTTGTTTAAAATAAGGGACAGGAATTGAATAATGTATATAATGTTGCTTAGGTTATATGATATATAGCAATTATATGTGAAGCATAATGTTTTGTTAATTTTAATTTGTTAATATGGTTTTATTATTTTTATATAAATGTCCTTATGTCACAAGTGATAATTCAATAAAGGTGTTTAAAAAAAAGTGACCTCATAAAAATATCCACTCACTGTGTTTATACTCAGTAAACAAAATGTATGAAGTGAATGGGGACAATTATTTATTATACCATGACCCCCCCCAAAACGTGCACGCTGATTGGCCAGCGTGCCCGTTGTAAATCGAGTTATACTAATGGAAAAAGGTCCGATCGCCCAGACTTTTTTCCATTAGTATAACTCGGTTTTTTAAAACACTGTTAAACCCATTTAACATAGCGAGACAGTGTTTTAAAAAAAAGCAACGGAGAAAGCAAGATCTTCGTTGCTTTTTTTTAGTGTTTCGCTATGTTAAATGAGTTTAACATAGCGAGACAGTTTTAAAATAAGCAACGGACATCTCCGTTGCTTATTTTAAAACTGTCTCGCTATGTTAAACTCATTTAACATAGCGAAACACTAAAAAAAGCAACGGAGATCTTGCTTTCTCCGTTGCTTTTGCCCACAGCTCTGATGTACTGCGCAGGCGAGCAGTACATCACAACTGCCGCAGATGCCAGACATCTGCGGAAGGGCAGCAAACAGGCATTATACTATGCCATTATTTAAGAAAACTAATAGTTTCTTTTCTTAAATAATGTCATGGTATAATAGCAATAACCCACTTCTGGGTGTGGGTAATGCTAAATTTACCCACGGTTGGCTTTGTTTGGTCCCTCGGGCTTCGCCCTTGGGACCAAACCACGCCAACCGTGGGTAAATTTAGCATTACCCACACCCAGGCGTGGGTTATTGCTATAATATCACACCCTTCTGATGAACCTTCCCCAAAGCAATCCAACTCAAAAAATACATTCCACTACTTCAGATTCCCATACTCAAAGTCTCTTGCTTCAGAAAATAATCTAGAGTCAGAGCACGAGCTAGTAAGTGCAATATCTGGGTATTGGACAACCCCCATACCCACTAACTTACAGATGACAAACATTTTGTTCAAATATTTTTAAAAAAAGTCTTCACAACATATTAGCATTATAAGGCCTGTCAATATTCCATTTCCAAGACCTTGCATGCTTAAGACAAATGTTCATAAAACTATATGGGTTGTGCTGTACCAGCATGTGCTGTTATACTGTCATATGACTCTTGGAAAATATTTGCTTTTAGTTAAAAGCCTCTTACACAAAAGATTGACAGGGTCAGAGAAAATGCAAAAGTCCTTCATACTTGCCAAGGTTACAGCTACCATTTCCCTGTAAACCAGCCTTTTCATTTTTTATTAAGTACTTTTCTTTTAAAAGTTAACATACAGTATTATAAATAAATAACCAGTTAACAAACACTGTTGACTTGTATGTACAATTTTTGTTATATTTGATAACTGTAACCATGTAACCACAGTAGGCCCAAATACTTATTTTCCGAACTAATACTAAAGTATTGTTTAAATAAGTTGCTTACAGTCACAAAGTGTGCAAGTAAAGACATAAGGAATCAAACCCAGAAATACAGGATCAAGCTCACGGTCTTTCTTAACTCTTAGGTGCTATGCAGCCATGCTCTCTAGTTGCAGTAATGAAACATTATTCACTTGTAGTAATTTTATCTTCCTTCAGAGGTGCGTATCTTCCACAATCATTTTAATTTTTTTTCCCTACAGACCCAGACATAACAATCACAGCAAAAGAAATAGTGATGAAATGCCCCTGTATTTCCAACAGAATTCCAAACACATACTGATGTTTCAAAATTCAAATACCAGGTTACAAACCTGCAACCATGGTTACAGAGCCCATTTCTTAAAATGGCTGTCAAGATTTGCCTCAAGCTTCGCTCTCAAGGAAACTTCTCAACATCAATATCTGAAACATATAATAAACTTGGTTATGATCGGAGACCCAATCATAATCCTCTGTGCTATATATAGTGTGCTCTTAGGCATTGTTTTACAATCATCCATGAACTTGGTCAGCCAGAAGCCTTTAGTCAGATTTAATGTCAGAGAAGTAAATATATGTGGTCCATCAACTATCAGTTCAATCATCATCCATAAGTATCAAGTAATAGAAAGTAGCAAAGGAGAAGAGCAGTTTGGATTCAGATCAAGATGCAGCACAACTGAACCAATTTTGCATGCGAGACAGATACCGGAGAAGAAGTTAGAGATGAGGAAAGAGTCCAAATGGGCATTCCTACACTTGGAAAAAACATATGACAAGGTTCCACGAAAGCTGGTTTGGGCAGTCCAGTGGTGGTTTAAAGTCCCAGAAATATTGGTAGAATTAGTGCAGGCTACGTATAAAGATCCAATAACTTCAATGCGAGCAGTGTTTGGTCTCACAGAGGAGTTTTCCATGGGAATGGGTGTGCATCAGGGCTCAGCTCTCAACCACATGATGTTCATACTGGTGATGGATTACATTAGCAAACAGGCTGGTGGGGACAGATCAACAAAGTTGCTGTATGCAGATGATGTGGCATTACAGGCAGACTCTGAGCAATAATGTCAGCAAAGGATAGGGGAATGGATTGCAAAACTGAAGGCACATGGGAAGAAACTAAATACAGATAAGGAGGTGGTAATGACACCAAACTGGGGAAATCAGAATGAACTGAGAATCAAGATATAAGGGAAGATAGTAGAACAGGTTAACAGCTTCACTTATCTGGGAGGAGTGAATGAGGAGAAGAGAAGGAATGAAGAGGTCAAAACTAGAATCAGAGGGAGTGCAGCCAACTGGCATAAAGTGTCAGGTGTAGTGTATAACAGAAGAATGCCAATGAAGCTGAAAAGTAAGTTGTACAAAACAGTGGTGTGACCAATGGTACAGAAATCTGGGCAGTAAAGGCACAGCAGATGAGAAAGACAGAGGTGATGTAAATGAAGTGCCCGAGAAGGGCAGTAGGATGCACACTGTGGGACAGATGAAGAAATTAGGGCATAAGAACAGAAGCCAAAGCTCTAATTGCAGAAAAATATCAAAGAAAACAGATTACAGTGGTTCAGGTGCATGTGCAGAAGAATAGAAGACAGTCTGGTGAAGAAGATTTGGGACAGGCAGGAAGAAGGTAAGAGGTAAAAAGGGGAATCCAGCAAAGAGATGGATGGATTGTGTGAGAGAAGACCTGTGTGAGTCAGGCATAAGTGTCAAAGAAGGCAGGAGTGTGGCATTGAACTGAGAAAGATGGCTATACTTAACACAACACAAAGACTCCATGTAGAAAATGGGGAAAAAGGGGTTTGATGATGAGTGCGCCATCAACTCTAACAGACACCTACTATTTATTATTAGTATTATAATATACCTGTAGTGCATAAAGTACAGGGATTTTGCCCTGATATTTGGAAAAAGTCAAATTAGTTAAGAGCTAGAGTGGCATGAGACCCAACCTTAACAAATGTTAAGCACCCCTTCCTGAAGTTGTTATGGTCGAGTCCCATGCTAGGCAGTCAAATCTGTCAGTACAGATCAATAAACGACAGCAGCAAACTAAAATATGTGGTTCTTCCTGCTGTCCATGCCAATAAGGTGTCCACTCCTCTTGCAAACTAAGGAAGTTACTAGAATTAGTAACCTAGATAAACAACTGCAATTGTGATCTTTAGGAAAGGGTAGGAGCAAATTACATAGAAAAAATGGGATTTGTGGGAATAATACATACAGGGGAGGAATTAGGTTTAAAAGAAGGCAGGATTTGAGTGAGCTATGTAGTGTTTGACTGACAATGTCTAGGTAGATAAGTTGAGTGAGCTATGTAGTGTTTGACTGACAATGACCAGGTAGATAAGTGATGTATAATGTTTGCAACTAAAATGATGTCAATATGGTTTGTGATGTGAAATACTTGCAACTGGGATTATGTCTATTTGGTTTGTTTTCATTTATATAAATGCATGATTGCCTGTGGCATAAGTGCTAATTTAATAAAAATGTTTCTTGTTTAAAAAAATTCTAGAATAACAGGATGTGTTTGCCTGCATTTTCTGAAGGATACAAAGTCTGAAACCTAAATGTATATCATTATTTAGTATCTTCAGTCCTCCGTGATTTGTCTGAAACCCATGAACTTTATGAGGAACAGGCCAAACAAAGGCAACAATTTGGACATTCTGCAAAAATTTGTACAGTTTAGAGGCATGCAAGGTTAGTGTAAACTTAAGGGGACTGCTTGTTTCACTGCCTTTCTGATAGTGTTCGCAAGTGGCTAAATGCTTTATGGCTATGCAAGCAGGCAAATCACTTTGCATTTTATTTTTTTCTGTAACTAGTATTACATGGAGCAGATAAAGCTCCATGCACTATAAAGAATTATCTCCAATCATAACCCTAAATTATGTGTTTCCAACATGGATGCGAGGTGAATTTCTTGGCATCCATGTCTTGAACACATAATACATGGGTTATGATCAGCAAAATGATCATAATCTTCTATATTATTACCTATTATACAATGACTGGCCATTAATATTCCAAAATGAGCACACTGACTGGTCAAGCCCAATCAGCGTGCCCATTGTAAATCTGAGCATATACCAAAAGAAAAAGGTCCGGTCGCCCAGACTTTTTTCCACTGGTATACACTTTTAATTTTTTTTTTTTAAAATAAAATAAATAAAAACTGAAATCTGGACTCTGGACACAGCAGAGAAAAAGGATGGATAAAATACTAGGAAAATCAGGTACGTTATTCAAAACAAAAGACACATACCTGATTTTCCTTGCATTTCCTCCATTCTGTCTCTGTCCTACCCCCTAAACTGTCCGAAACGGTTTTTTTTATTTAGAAAAAAAAGAAAAGAAAAGAAAACTGGGGCAGTAAAGACCTTTTTTTCTACATTGCTTCTTTACCAAAGCAGTGATGTACTGGGTATCCTTGGGAATGCAAGTCCCATATGCATGCGTAGTACATCACAAAAGGCAACAGGATATATAAAAGCCATGGAAGGACAGCTCAGCGCCGTTATACAAAGACATTATTTAAGAAGTATTTTTTTCTTAAATAATGTCATTGTATAACAGCAATAACCAACTCTGTGATGTGGTATATTAAGATTTACCCACAGCTGGCTTTATTTAATCACTCGGGCTTCTCCTTCCTGCTTAAACCACACCAACCGTGGGTAAATCTTAATATACCACACTGACATCATCGGTTATTGCTTAATTATTGCACATCAGTAAGCCAGTCTGCAATTCAGTATGTTACACTGGGATTCATATTGAGTTTGACTAATTTATTGATGATGATGGGGGTTATGTTGTCAAAAGCCTAAGTTAAATTGGCATAAGCTGTATACAAGGAGGTATCATCAGTGCTTTTTTGATACTTTCAGAGAAGTCAATTAAGTTTATTTAGCATAAATTACATTTTACAAAACCAAACTGGTTATGTTCTAAGGACTATAGTTCCCATAAGTACCTACAGTCTGTGATGATAAGTACCGTCAGATTGCAAACGAAACTCATGAGACTTATAGATCTGTAGCTGTTAGAGTCCATGGAATGACAGAGAGTCTGTGTAGCTGAATAGTTTGTGGAAGAAGTCAGAATGTGTCTCACAGTGGGCAGAAAACAGCCCAGTATGTTATCTGGATCATAAAGCTAGTGTTTTTGGTCCTGCAACCACTCAGCACTGTATATAAAGTTATGTTCTACCCCTATCAGGAGATACAAACTGTCACGTGGCTCACTCACCACTGTATATAAAAAGTTATGTTCTAACCCCCCCCCAGGAGATACAAACTGTCACATGGCTCACTCAGCACTGTATTAAAAAAAAAAAAAGAAGAAGTTATGTCTTACCATACCGTTCCATCTGTATTGTTGATCCTCGTTCAGTCATTATGCATGGGTATCGGTTCCGAGCTCGGAACTGAGCCGGCTATTTTCCAAGCTCACATCAGCTTCAACCTCTCAAGCTAAACTCTTACCCACAATCCCCCTTTCCCTGTTACCTCAGATTGAGTTTGCAAATTAAAGAAGGTAGAGGCTACCTTTGGTCAAATAACCTAAGAGAACCGGATGGTGAGATCCACTAGAAACCACAGGAGGGGGAAGAAGGGAGGGTCATAATGACTGAACAAGGATCAGCAATACAGATGGAACGTTATGGTAAGACATAACTTCTTTATCTGATATTGTTAATCCTCTTTCATTCCTTACGCATGGGACAGAGTCCCCAGCTACCTCTATTCCTGGGAGGATCTCATGGAAGGACATTCCTGAGCACCATAGAACCGAAAGATGCTCTTCCCTTGGAGGCCAAATCCAATTTGTAATGATTGATGAAGGTATGAGGCAATGCCCAAGTTGCAGCTGCACAGATGTCATGTAAGAAAGCTCTGGCATGGAAGGCAGCAGAAGTTGCCACCGACCTCGTTGAATGAGCTTTCATGGTATTAGGCAATGAGATATTACGTTGTGTATAAATAAAGGTCACACAGTCCTTCAACCATCTAGCTAATGTGACCTTAGCAACAGCAGATCCTAATCTAGGTCCAGAAAAGGCCAAAAATAACTTGTCAGATTTACGAAAGGGTTTAGTCCTGTTTAAGTAAAAACGGATTTGCCTGTGTATATCTAGGGTATGTAGGCAATACTCTCCTCTGTTTGAATGATTGGGAAAGAAAAGTGGCAATTCAATGGCTTGATTAATGGACATTTCAGAGATCACTTTAGGCAGAAATGACAGATTAGTTCTCAGAGACACTCTATCGCTATGAAAAATCAAGTATGGACTCTTGATACATAAAGCTTGAAGTTCAGAAATACGTCTGGCAGAAGTAATAGCGACCAAAAACAAGGTTTTCCATGAAAAATACTTGAGGTCGCAAGAAGAGGCGGGTTCGAAAGGTGACATTGTCAGAGCTTGTAGAACTAATGATAAATCCCATGGTTGAATAGGTTCTCTAAAAGGTGGCTTCAGATGATTCACACCTTTTATGAAGGTCTTGCACAATTTGAGAGACATAAGAGAAGAATCTTGGGCACCCTCATGAAAATTAGAAATTGCAGCCAAATGAACTCTAATGACAGAGGCTGATAGACTAAACAGGTCGGCCAGATAGTCTAGTATTATCGACACTGGTGCTGTAAAGGGGTCTACTTGTTTATATTTCAGCCAACAGGTAAATCTTTTCCACTTGCTCGGATAAGTAATTCTAGTGGAAGACTTATGAGAAGCAATGAGAATATCACGTACTGATGAAGAAAGATCATTCTGCCTGGCAATCAAGGGAATTGGAGTAGCCAAGCCGTGAGCTTCAGGCTGTTCAAGTTGGGATGAATCAGGTTCTGTGGGTGTGAGATCAACTCCAGGGTTGTATGGAGAATCCATGGTTGATCTAGTAGGTGAGGCCAAAGGAAGGGGAACCAAATCTGTCGAGGCTAATATGGTGCTATGAGGATCACCTTGCTCTTCAACCAACGGGCTTTCTTCAGAAATTGGGGAATGAGGGGAAAGGGTGGAAATGCGTAAAAAGACATGAGGGCCAATCGTGGACTAGAGCGTCCCTGGGTGACTGTCCCAGAGGGGGAATAAGGGCGAAGTAGTTGCTGCATTTGTAGCTGGTCTGGGATGCAAAGAGGTCACAGCAAGGACTGCCCCCGTGGTGGAAAATCTCTGCCGCTGTCAAGGGATTCAGGGACCACTCGTGAGGTTGAGGAATGCACCTGCTGAGTCTGTCTGCTATCACGCTGGAACTCCCGGGAATGTGCGTTGCTAGAAGAAAACGTTTGGTAGCCATCGCCCATTGCCATATCGTCATGGCCTCTCGACAAAGGGGGTAAGATTTGATTCCACCTTGCTTGTTGATGTACCAGACCACTGCCATGTTGTCTGATAGAATCGCAATTGTCCCAGATGGCAGCAGGGGATGGAATGCTTGCAAAACCAGAAGCACCGTCCTTAGCTCTATAACATTTATATGCAGATGGGCCTCCAGTTGGGACCAAGTGCCTTGGACTGTCTGTCCCTGACATAGCCCCCCACCCCTACCCCATCAGGGAGCCGTCCATGCTCACTGTGGCCTTGGGTTGCTGGGGGGAGAAGGGGCGAATCCATTGTGAGAGATTTGTGTGTGATCCACCAATTTAAATCCTGTTTGCACCTGCAGGTTACTCAAATCATGGCTGAAAGAGGATGCTGAAAAGGATACCATTGGGTGAGCAGTAGCCATTGTAGAAGCCTCATGTGAAACCTGGTCAGGGGAACAATGGTGATGGAGGCTGCCATGGAACCCAACAGCTGTAGAACCGAGTGAGCCATGGATTTTTCCTTTGAAAGGATTGGGATTAGTTGCTTTATCCTTAGAATTCTGTGCTCTCGAATAGCAGCTCTGCTGTTTTTTGTGTCCAAGATAACCCCTATGAATTCTGTCGACTGACATGGGGGTGAGATTGGATTTCTGCTAGTTTATAGTTATGCCTAGTGTTTGAGCAGCGAGGAGAGAGTATGCCAGGGCTTTTTCCAGTAGATGTCTGGTGGGAGCGGAAATGAGCCAGTCTAGGTATGGAAACACCTGGAATCCTTGTAGTCGCAAGTGAACTGTGACGACTGCCATGCACTTTGTGAACACTCTGGGGGCTGTAGAGAGTCTGAAGGGCAGTACTCTGAACTGGTAGTGACTGGCTCCCGCACAGAAGTGCAGAAATCTTCTTGATGGCCTCTCCACTTTTATGTGGTAGTATGCATCTTGAAGATCTATAGAGCACATCCAATCATCTTTTTCCAAAAGCGTGAGGATAGACTGCATTGTGACCATCTGGAAGTTTTGTACTCTTACAAACTTGTTCAATACACTGAGATCCAAAATTGGTCTCCAGTCCTCAGTTTTCTTTGGCACCAACAATAGCCTTGAGTAGAATCCGGATCCTATCTGATCTGGAGGGACTATTTGGATGACTCTCTTTCTTAGCAGCTTTTCTGTCTCTACTGCTGCTTCTTCCCTTTGCCTGGTTGGAATGTCGGGAAGATTTTTTGAAGGGATGGGACAAAGATCGAAGGGGATATGATAACCTCTGGTTATAATCCTTTGTACCCAAGAATCGGTGGTGATGGTTAGCCAGGCAGAAGGGTACAAGGAGAAGCATCCCCCAACCACCTCCAGAGGAAAGGAGTTGGGCCGCTCTTCAGGAGCACTGGTAGGACTGACCAGGGAAAGAATCCCTGGAACCATGGTTATGCGGTCCCCCTCTGCCCCGAAAGGAGCATCTTCTCTGTGAGTTTCCCCCACTGCCTCTGGGGGAGAACTCAGCCTGTGTGTCCCAGAAAGGACCCTGAGATTTCTTGAACCACATCTTCCCACTCTTTTGGTTTCGGGAATAAGCACGTTGAGGGGGAAAATAATGGACACCTATGGCAGAAAGGGTCTTACCATCCTGTTCACATCTGGCCAGTGTGCTTTTAACTTTGGGCCCAAATAATGAGAAGGGCTCAATGGGGGTATTAAGAAAGGAAGACTTAAAGGGTTCCACGAAGTTACACAAGCGCATCCAGGCATGTCTTCTCAAGACCACAGCTGAACCGGCTGCTCTAACTGCTCCTTCTGATGCGTGAGATAGTTGCATAGAGAAGTTAGATATAGATGCAATGGTGGCCAGCTGAGAGGCCACTTTGTCACGGACGTCATCAGACACTGCACCAGCCAAGGTTTCAGAGAGCTCAGAAACCAGATCCCTTTGAAGCCTGGTGAAATGTGCCATATAATTCAGGGACCTGATAGCAAAGGTCGCTGAAGCAAAGGTGCGCTTCCCTATTCTGTCAAGGGCCCGGGACTCTTTGTTAGGCGGATGGACAGTCTGGCTTTCTTCTTCTGCCAGATCCTTTTTTGTTGCGGCCACCACCACCAAAGCATCCACAGGAAGATCTTTGGACCAATGGGGATCCGAAGCAGGAGGGGACAAGAACTTATCTGGCCTTCAGGGAATAGCGTCAATGGTATCTGGAGTAACCCAGGAGGTAGGGGGCCGGGCACGAAAGGCCTGCAAGAACACAGATTCCTCAGAGGTCGGATTAGAGGACTGCCAGTCACCTCTCTGTTTCAGGATTTCGAGGATATCGCCAAAGGATACCTCAGAAGGTGACAGAGGGGATCCTTCCCCCTCATCGAAATCTGTGTCTTCGGTGAGGGACTCCTCTGTGGAGTCCATGTGCTTCCTCTTACACAAACTTTTCCAGTGGACCTCCTCAGCGGGAGAAGCTGGAGAAGACAGCGGAAAAGGGGATTCCTAAGGGAATATGACCTGCGGCCCTTGCACCCGGAGTCCGCTGGATGTGACTTGTGGAACCAGTGTACCAAAGGAGGGCGGAGGCATAGACAGTCTGATATCGCCAGCAGCAGCAAAAGCCTTCTCCATCAGTTGGAAGGCTGGTCCACCCGAAGAGGAGTGTATGTCTAGGGCAGGGGTCACCCCTCCCCTAAGTGGCTCAGCCTGCCGACCCGGAGTCCCTGGATGGCTGTGGAGCAGCAAGCTATGCTTTTCACAGCTGACATCCTGGGTCATAGCAAAACTTTCCTGCCATGAAGGCAACTGCGGTTCCTTAGTAAGATCCATAAAGGGAACCGCGGTTCCTTAGTAAGATCCATAAGGAGAACCGCAGAAAGGAAGACTGTGCTATATCCATGGACTTCAAAGGCAATGAAGGAGGAGAATAAGAAGGGGTCTTTAGAGATGGGTGATGACCTCCCAAGGAAGGATAGTTCCTGAGGGGTGGGATACTTCTGGCCAAGAGTACCTGGTCCACAAGACGCAACACATCATGTTCGGAAAGGCTTCTAGTGGATCTCACAGAGACTGAGGGAGAAACAGGCCTGTCCACAGAAGAGGCAGACTCTGTGCCCATCTCATCTGACCGCACTGAGGACAATGGTGCAGAGAAAGACTGGACTACGGTTGTCTGCACCGAAGAAGCCATTGGTGCAGAGGTCATTGTCTGCACCGATACAGGGATCGGTGCTGAGGTAGTTGTCAGTGCCAAAGTGGGAGTCGGTGCCGAAGCTGGAACTGACAAAACTGGAGTCAACAATAAAGGCCTCGGTTCCGAGGAAGATCTCGGAGCCGATGCAGTCAAGGTCTGCGCCGACTGAATGGTCGGTGCCAATACAGTGGTAATGGTCTGAACTGAGGAGCCCCTCGGTGCCGATATATAGAAGGCTGCAGGAGAGGACAGAGCCGAAATCACTAATGGAGCCGAAGGTCTAGGCACCAAAAGCAGTGGGGCTGACATGGAGCCGAAAATTTAGCCTTTTTAGGTTTTGGTTGATGAGAGTACCCAGCCGGGGATGAAGGCAAGGATTTAGCCTTAGTAGAAACATCCATTTTCTTATGGGCTCTAGGACGGGTTGAGACCTCCAACCCAGAAATAGCCTCTGAAAAGGGAGATTTTAGAAGTCCCTTCAGTATCAGCTTGTTTTTCCTTTCCAACAAAGTTCTATTAGAAAAGTTCTCACAAAAAGTACAGGGTGGTTCAACAGATAAATGGGGAGCTCCCAAACAATAAACACACAAAGAGTGTGCATCAGAAGTAGGCAGTTTGTGTCCACAATCAGAACACCGCTTAAACCTCGGACTACCTTTTTTATCTGCCATGACAGCAAATTAATTAATAAAAAAGTACCAACAATGGTACAAGAGAGTACCTGAAGGTATAAGAGTGAAAAGGGAAAAAGATTACCAACGATGGTAAAGAGAGAATACCTCGAGGTAAAAGTAGTAAGGAAAAAACGGAAAAATCTGAGGAAATTATGAATGCTAGATGCGATAGGGTAAGAGACAATAAAATATCAACCTTTCTGACAGAAAAGTAATTTGTAAAGCAATTAAACAACAATTGACTGTACTTAGCTCAAGAGAAGTAGCTTGACACGACAGGATGGCAATGCGACAAACAAAATCTGGCTGAACAGGGAGAGGGGGATTGTGGGTAAGAGTTTAACTCGAGAGTTTGAAGCTGACCTGAGCTTGGAAAATGGCCGGCTCAGTTCAGAGCTCGGAACCGATACCCATGCATAAGGAATGAACGAGGATTAGCAATATCAGATGTTATGTTCTATCCCACCCCCCAGGAGATACAAACTGTCACATGGTCACTCAGCACTTTATATAAAGTTATGTTCTAAAGCTCATCAGGAGATGCAAACTGTCACATGGTCATTCAGCACTGGATATAAAGTTATGTTCTACCCCCATCAGAAAATACAAACTGTCACTTGGCTCACTCATCACAAGGTAGTGAGTACCACATATAAGTCCTGATAATAGAACGATTAAAAACCTGTATTCACAAAGTTGTCCCGTGGAAGAGCTAGCAGCCCATTGGGCTTTGTGCACAAAACCTGTATGGAGCAATAGGGCATGATAAGCTCAGTCAGACAGAAGGGGCCCAAGTCATGAATGGACAAATATGCTAATACCAGAATCCTGAAGATGATCCTACACTGGACAGGAAGCCAGGGCAGGCCACAGAGAACTGGTGTAAATGTGTTGGTAATGAGACATACCAGTAAGTAACCTGATTGCAAAATTCTGCATCAACTGCAAACCAGTCAAATTTAGTACAAAGCAGTCCCAGGTACAGGGCATTGCAGCAGACCAATCTGGTGAAAACCAGGACAAGGGAGACATCCATTTGTGGAATTAGGTGCTTAATCCTGGAGATGTTTCATAGTTAGAAACAAGATGCCTTTACTACAGCTGACACTTAGTCCCAAAGTGTTGGCTACAAATCAAGAATAATACCAACATTCCTCACATTACTACAAATTCTAACTTAGCACTGCCTTACAATGGTATGGTGCAAGAATGTCTAAGAGCTGTATGAACAGACAAGGCCTCAGTCTTGATGTTGTACAATTTTAATCAATTATCAATAAGCCAAGTGTGAATAGCCACCGATCTGTTGGAAAGAGAGGAATTTAAGGAATGGGTAGTGGAGATTATTCATGAACTATTAGAGAGGACAGAAGTTTCTTCTGAAAACATAGTTAGGGAGTGGGCTAAAACTAAGGTGGAGTTTAAAAATAGGGTGGAAATAAAAGAAAGGGGGCTATAGTTAAGAAGTAACAAGAATTATTTAGAGGGACTGACAAATGTTAAATTACTGCAGAATAGGGAGAATCTCACCGAACAAGAAGAGGATCAACAGCAGAATGCTAAGCAGAAAATAAGGGATTACCTTGATAATATACACGAGTTTAGAAACACTGCTGGTAAACAACTGTTCTTTGATAATAACAGTAGAGCACAAAAGCTTTCAGCATGGCAACTCAAGCAACAGAAAGGGCTGTCACCAAGCATAGGGAACCTATAATAAAATAAGGCAACAAGAAATCCTGTAGAGGTATTAGACATATTTCGGAAACTTTACGAAAGTCTGTATAAAGCAGAGAAATATGGAAATCAAGAAAAGATACAAATGTAAATGTTTATGGAAGAATTAAATATGCCAAGGTTAGAGGTAGATGAGGCTCAATTACTAATGGCTAGGATACGGAGGAGACAAGCTAAAAATTGTGATGTATAACCAATCTACAGGAAAGTCCCCAGGAATAGATGGTACTCATGTGGAAGTTTGGAAGCCAGGAGGGAAAAATTGATAAAGGTCTGGAAGGCTTTGTTGAACAGTATTTTAAGAGAAGGAGAAGTGTCAACATCCTGGAAGAAAGCATTGGTAGCGGTAATACCAAAAGAGGGTAACGATCCATCAGCTCCAGCTTCATACAGGCCCATTTCAATACTAAACCATAATTATAAAGTGTTCATGTCTACAATGGCTAAAAGAATGACAAAAGTAATGCCACAATTGATAGATATGGACCAATATGGTTTTGTGGAGGGGAGGCAAACATTTGACAACATTAACAGAACACTGACATACCTCTCAACTATACAGATTTTTGTCTCATATTTTTGGTCTGTGCCTCATAAAAATTATGCTTTTTTTGACAAATCACTAGAATGATATAAGGATTAAAGCCACAAAATAATAACACATATTTGAGTTTCCAACTTCATATCCTTCAGAAAATGCATGCTAACACAAATCCTGTTATTCTAGCAACCTTCTATGTTTATACAAGCAATATTTAAAATATGTCCCTATTTTTGGGGCTTTGTCCAGATTTCTTGAGCTAAGAGGTTGAGAGGTATGAACACTGATGATCCAGAGGGAAGCAGAATGTAAGAATATACCATTGCTGTTGGTGGATCTTTTTTTTTGTTAATCATTACATTGCCTATGTTTCTCGAAACTGCACAAGAAAAAAAAGAGAAGAGGGGAGAAAAATAAAACAGCTGTTTACAATCCACATTACACCTAAAAATAGTATGCAAAGAAAACCATGCAACCCAGATACAATACTATTAAGAAAAGAAGGTGTTTTCTTTACTTACAGTTAGCGTTCTCCCCTCACTTCCCCTCTCCAAAGCATTTTTCTGAACATTAATGACATGAAGTAGGGCATATACTTGAGTCCCCCACTCAGCAAACAAATTCTGAAGAAGTCCGTTTCCAGATTTTCTTGTGCTGTCATATTTCACAAATATAATTAATGCTTTGTAATCCCACATTAAGTTACTGATTTTATTACTGTTCTTCTCCATCACTCAGATCCTGTCTCTGCTTCATTTAACAACGTACTCTTATGCTCCCCTTCCTTCTCTCCAACATTTTCCACTGAAATACTGGAAAAGGTTTCACAGGTGTAGTCTCTCTCTGTGGTCTTTATTACAAGAGGAGCGAGAAGCCGAATCTCTTCCTGTTTTACAACTCAGTTTTTGTTGGACAAGCTTCTGTATTTCCTCCTTAGCATGCACTTCATCAAAAAATTATTTTGCCCCTCCAGGGAAAAATTCACACCTGTGTCTCGGCATTCTCTGAACAGAGGGATGAATTTACTTCTCTTTTGCATGTTATACAATGAGTAATCATTTTCCACAAATACTCTGCAGTCACCTACTTTTAGTATTTCATCCTTCTGCCACAGTTTTGACAAAATCAATTATTTCTGCAGATAGGATTGCATCCTTACTATTAAATGTCTAGGTTGTTTTCTTATAGCTAGATTTGGAGCATACAGACGATGTGCCCATTCAACTAATAAATCCTGCTCTAGAATACCAGTCCAGTTGTTTATTTGTGCTTTCATAAATTTAATGCAGTCTGTTCCTTCCAGTTTCTCTGGTATTCTGGTACAGCTGAAAATCTCAAGTTTTCCCTACGGGATCTGTCCTCTAATTCTTTTATTTTTGAATCATCTCTTCCTGAGCAGTCTCATATTCAGCCAGCCTTTTCTTCATTTTGACCTCCGATTTCTGCAGGTTTATCATCTCATCTGAATATCTATTTAAAATTTCTTCCATTTGTTCCAGGCTTTTGTTGTTTGTGTTAATATACTCTATAAGTGTTTTGTTTATTTTAACCAGGTCTATATGCAGTTGTCATGTATCATTCTGCAAGTTACTGGAAGTCATGTCAGAAGGTTGCATTAATTTTTGATGAACAGCTGCAGAACTCTCCCTAGTCAGTGCTTCTTCTTCACTTTTTGTAGCTGATTTTTTCCAGGTCTTCTGTATTTCTTTATTCCTGGTATCCAGGCAGTGTACTTACTAGGCAGTTATTGAAATTCACCCATAAACACAAGTCTACTGGCCTTCTCTGCTGAGTGTTTGCTTTCACACTGGGAGAGTTAAAAACAAGCTGTTACTCAGTGTGCAGCCATTTTGGAACTCGTTGTTGGTGGATCTTGATGCACAGAAAGCATTTGACAGAGTAAGATGGGACTTTATGAGCAGGGTAATGGAAGGATTTGCATTTCCTGAAAAAATATAAGGTTAATTAGGAGGATATATGAGGAATCTGAGGTGAAAATTAAAGTGGATAGGGTCCTCTCTGATAATTTCTGCTTGAGCAGAGGAATCAAGGCAGATGTGTCCTCTTTCCCCTTTGTTATTTGCATTACATTTAGAACCACTGGCAAAGAAAATAAGAGACTCAGAAATTCAAGGATATAATTGGTATGTTATTCAAGAAAAGCTGGTTCTATTTGCAGAGGATATTATTTTATTCCTGACAAAAGCATAAAGAGACATTAAAGTGCTGTGGAACATTTTGAGACACTTTCAAATCTTTTGGGGATTAAAAAAATAATGAAGCTAAAACAAAGGCAACAGCAGTAAATTATGTACCTACACATGAACTGGTTCAGCAATATCCATACTTATGGGGACATGATAAAATGAAGTATTTAGGAGTATGGATTAAAAATGATTCTTGTGTGGCATCTAAGGATATGTAGGAACAGACTAAACAATGGAAGCTTTCTCATATGGATATGTATAGTAGGATACAAGCAGTCAAAATGTTTTTAGTCCCTTTAGTCTTATACACAGGTCAGGCATATTTTTATCAACCGGAGAAGTTGTGGATGGCAATTAATAAAGAGCTGAAAGACTATCTGTGAGGGGAAGACAGCAAGAGTCAAGTGAGACAAGCTGTTTTTCCAGTAGAACAGGGTGGATTGGGATTACCCAATTTGAAGGGGTAATTTCAGAGCTACACAGTTAAGGCTCCTGTACATTGCACAAGCAGAAAAGTATAATTCAAAGTGGAAAGGGATGATGGTGAAACAGAGGGAAGCTCAAGAAACAAGGAGAGACTGGGATTTTGGTTGCAGGCCTTTATGGAGAATAGCAATAATCATACAGAATATTATATCCATAAAGTAGTAGAAAGCATTCTAAGAACTAAGCCAACATGGGAAATGGGAAAGCAGATTTGTCCGATAGGGATATAGAGAATGGGCAAGAGGGGAACGGAATTTACTGGAGAAAACTGGCAAAGGAACCAAGGTATTGGGAGCAAATAACTACAGAGGGAAAGATGACAGAATGGGAAGCCACCAAGAATTTATTTGGACTGTAGTTAGAGATTGCCTTCCTTATCAAGGATTGATATCAAAGTATAGACAAAGAGAAAGAAATTCAGGGGGCCTAAACGAAAGATCAGCACTGGTAGAGTTTTTTAGTAGAATCTAGAGCAGAAGCTGCCATTAAAAAAAATAATAATTAGTAGAGCATATAAAATATTGAAAGATATCTATAAGAATCAGAGAAAGTTAGAAAGGATAGGGGAGAGAGATTGGATAAGCAATTCAGAACGAAATAATGGGAAAATATATCATATGCATGTCTCCCAAATATGCAACAAAATTTAGAAGATTTGGGATTTTTGCTTGGAAATGTTTACACAGATACTTTATACCTCAAGTAGACTCCAGAAAAATTTCCCTCAGGTATACAGCAAATGTTGGCGGTGTGACGGGGAAGAAAGAGGTAATTGGGAACATTTTTTTCTGGGAGTGCAGTGAGTTGGTGGACTTAAGGATTCCCTGTGGGATGCACTGTTGGAGATTCTGGGTGGGCGGATTGGTGTGACAAGGGAGATGATTTTTCTGAGCTATGATACAGACTCGGAACTGCCTAGACATGGTAAGGCCTTGCTGTCTCTAATTATGGTGACTGCCAAAAAAGCAATTACTAGAAAATGGAAATCAAAATCTAAATCAACTATATTGGAAGTAGTGAGTATAGTAACAGAGATAAAACAACTGGTATAGAGATCTTTAGAAAAGGGTAGGAGCAAACTACATAGCAAAAAATAGGAACAATACATACAGGGGAGGAATGAGGTCTAAAAGAAGGCAAGACTTAAATGAGCTATGTAATGTTTGGGTAGACTACAACTGATGTATAATGTTTGCAACTGGTAGTGTGTGTCAGTATGGTTGCTGATGTAAAATGCTTGCAACTAGGATTGTGTTGGTGTGGTTTGTTTTCATTTATATAAATGTATGATTGCTTATGTTGTAAGTGATGATTTAATAAAGATGTTTCTTGTTTAAAAAAAGGGGTCAGGAACTGAATAATTATGTAATGCTGCTTAGGTTATACAATATATAGCAATATATGTGAAGTATAATGTTTGTTACTTTTAATTTAATATAGTGTGATTACTTTTGTATAATTGTAAAACTGTCTGTGTCTCAAGTGATAATTTTACAAAGGTGTGTTTAAAAAAAGGCAAGTGTGAACAGCTTCAAGGTCATCAAGCAGGGAATAAGAACAGGTCATACCTTCTTGGAGGAAGGAGAAGATCCAAATATCTGTGCAACTATAGTACAGTATGCCCCTTTCCCTTTGTAACTCTCCAACAGGGTGCATGTACATAGCAAGCAACAAAGACCCCAAAAGAGAAAAATATGGGATTCCTCAGTCAAGACTGTATTTGGGAGAACTGAGACCTGCACAGACTATGTGTGTACAGTTAGACTGGTAAAAAGTGAACTAGTCCAGAACAGTAGCTAACATTCCACAATAGGATCAAAATATTTTTATTAGGATACAAAGATCCACTCTGTCAAATATGTAGAAAGATCCAGGAGGACAAATACTGTACAGTGTTGCTGGTCTCTTGACATCAGTAGACTGTTAAACTCTTATGAGAGCTGTTTTGGTAGTGTGGTCACCACTAAACCCCACATGGAAGGGATTCATGAGTTCACCAACTTTAAGGCAAGTCTCTAGCTGCATGCAAACAGCTTTCTCAATAACCTCAAAAAAACACAGAACACAGGAGAAAGTCTCCTTCACCAACAACCATTTAATCACATGCATAAGCGTATTCGTCCAAAATTGTTAAGACTTCTTAAGATACACTATCAATAAACAGACCTGCTAAATGTAAATATCCCAGACTGCCATCACATGGCCAAACCATTCTTCAAAATACAATTATTAAAGAAACAATTCCCATTTAAAAATAAACAAATCAAAACAAATTTTATGTTAAATTAAAAACATCAAGTTTAACGAACCACATCCACACTACAACCCAATTATATAAAATAAAATGATTCCACATCCTAAAATTATTTATCTAAAATAAGCTTTTAACTTTAACAGACAGGTAATGAAAGACATTTCATTTAGCCCTGAAAAACTTCCTGCATTCAGCCTTAACTGCTATAACGGTTCTTTTTTCTCTAATATAAGGTTTGAGGTTCCTCCCCTTGGGCTATTTATTACCTTTTCCAAAATACAAAACTTGAATTTGTGATTAGGAAAGTCCATAATGTGTTTGTAGAATGCATTTGTTGTTTTACTTTTTTTTAAATTTCAAATATATGTTCATACACTCTCTCCCTCAGTCTCCGCTCGGTTTTCCCCACATAAAATCCGGGACATTGCTGACATAAAGCCACATATACTACACCCAGTGTATTACAGCTATATCTACCTGTAACTTTAAAACTATTATTCTTAATAGTCACAATGCCCCTTAAATATATATATATACTTACAATATTTACAGCACCGCATTTAGACATAAAATTATTCTTATCATAATTATTACCTCTACTCGATCAAAACATATTCTTTAGACTTCTAACATTTTTATACACTATCATAGGTTTATTTCCAAGTTTTTTCCTTATTTCAATATTGTCATTAACAATATTCCAATTTTTATTTATAACCCTCCTAATACATTCACTATCCTAAGAATAAGGAATAATAAAAAAAAAACTATAAATGCCAAATAAATAACCAACAGCGGAGCGACCAAGGTACACAGAGTCTCTGAATCCTTTAGCATAAAACTGTATATTTATTGTAACAAATAAAACGGTGAGCGCTGTCGCATTTAAGCTTCATCAGACCTTAAAACAAGCAAATAAAAACACTTCATTTATAAAAATTCAAAAACCCTTTCAGCAATCAGATCTTTGCAGCAATTAATATATTAATTAGTTATTTAAAAGTACAATACACAAAAAAGGGGACTTATGACATAACAGCCTAGTAGATTAATGAAAAATCTACCAAATATTAAACAATTAAATTATAACCATGGACTTATAAACATCTAAAAACTATAATATATATATATATATATATATATATATATATATATATATATGTAACAAATATAAAATGACATACAAACTGGGGATGAACTATTATTTCTGAACTCTTCTTTTCTTTAGCAAGGGCTTAATGGATGCCCTCTCATTAAGCCCACTCCCCCTATCTGCTCTGAGAATAATAATCCAGTTTTTCTCTATATTCTGTGTGGTTACGAATATCGCCTTCTCTAAGGGTAGGTATAATGTTCTCAATGACCCTAAATGTAAAGGAATGTGTATAGCCAACATGTATGACATGTTTAGAGAGTGCATTATGCCCAATATCCCCCCTGAAAATTGGCACATAGTACCCATTCCTTCACTTATTCATCCATTCAATCAATAAATATTTCTGGGTTGCCCCTATTGAGAAACATGTTCTTCAATTTTCCACAGTCTTTTAAAAAAAAAAAAAAAAAAAAAAAAATCACCAAAAGGGAAACCATATGTGATGCATGGACAAACTGTCCCTTGACTACCGCTTTCTTTTGTACTATAGGATGGCAACTAGTAAAGTGCAAAAATGAATTAGAATATGTTGTTTTTTTGCAAATTTCAGAAACCAACTTTTATTAGTACTATCCTTTGATAACATTACATCCAAATACAATATACTTTCCTTTCCAGTATTGTATGTAAATTCTAATGCATTCTAAAAATTCAGGAATTTTTTTCAATGTCATCCTTCCATACAATAAAAACATCTTCCAGGTAACTAGCGTATACGTACCATGATAAAACAAATCACTATTAAAAATAAAATTCCTCTCCCACTCAACCATAACAATATTGGAAAATAATGGGTCATAGGTGGAGCCCATCTCTACACCTTTTACCTGTAAAAAGTATTGGCCCTCAAAATAAATATAATGATTTTTTTAAAACAAGTTCAATCAATTGGACATACAAGGTAATTCTATCTTGAGGTAGCTCACTATTACTTTATAAAAAATCAGTAAACCATTCAATGCTAAAGAATGCAGGATGACCATAAACAGGTCCTTGACATTTATAGTCAAAAAGATACAACTATCATTATAACTTAATTGTTGACATTTATTCAAAAAATGCCACGAATCCTTACTTAAATGTTCCACTTTTTGTGCTAATGATTTCAACCTATAATCTAAAAATTTCACACTGTGGTATGTTATTTAACAATGAGCATCTACTATCTGTCTAAAAGGCAGGTTATTTTGGTCCCTATGTATTTTGGGTGCATCAAACACCATGGGTATAAGAGGGTTTACCATATTCAAGTACTTATAATCATCAAAATATATTTATTGTCACATTACCATGTCAAATTATTAAAATGCTGATTTTTCTATAAGAAATATTCACTTCATTTATAGATACCCGTCTGTAAGCATCATCAAACAAAATATTGTACATTCTTTCCTCATAATCCAGCCGATCCATAATGACTAACCCCACTTCCTTATCTGGTTTCATAATTATAATATCTGAAGATTTTAATAACTGCAAAAGTTTAATTCTGTCATCTTGTTATATTTAATTTCATTTTCCAACATGAACCTCATATCTAGTTCACAAACTTGCTCATATATTTGCAAAACCATATGCAGGGAGAGTTATAAGTACTACCCATTCTAAGGCCAGATAGTTCAGAACCATTTGTGACAAAACATTATTTTAAAATTTAATGTTCTAATAAAAAGTTTTAAATCACTAAGAATGTCTGCCATATTCGCCCTCCTTCCTGGGACGAATGAAAGCCCTTTTGAAAAAACTTCCACATGTGCAGATCAACATCAAAGGAACTAAAACTGTACACTTTAAAATCACCCATCTTGTTAGTGATAATAGAACACAACCACTTCAAGAGATATATTAAAATCTGTTACAGTGTCACATATCTCCATCATTTCCTTCAATGTGGTTTCACCACTGCTACCTCTGGTTCTTTAAACACAAGTTTCTTCTGGCCATTGCTCCATCTTGTCCACTGTTGTCCTCTGATTGCCATCCTTTCTCCGTCTTATCCATTTTGAACGTCGCAAAGGTGGAAAATCTAAAGGGGGTTCAACATACTCAAACGCCTCACCTTTATTTACAATGTTATTGTCATTAACTGGGGATGGATCTAAATGCACTCATCCCACAAGCTTATTAACATGACCCTGAGATTCGAGTGGACTTGAATAAGCCATTCAAATAATCCACCCTATTCCATTTGAACTTCTTAAGCTTCAGTTGTTTAATTTTTTTGCTCTCACAATCAATATTACTAAAAAATACACGAATACTGCACTTTATATTGGTTATACAACAACAACTCAGTGATTGCCTTGTCTAAAACTGATATTTCATTACACAACTGATCCATTAACTTTTGGATATGTTTTACTAACAGTTCCATTAATTCACAGCCATGACTATCAAATAGTTGTAACAATTCATAATGTAGTACGGAATTTTTATCTATCCTCATAGGGTATTTCCAGACTCAAACTTCTTTTCGCAATCTATTAGCCTTAAAGGACTCAATGAAGTACATATTCTCTAACTGAAGTTTGTGAAAAGTTTATATCTGTACTCCTGTAACTGTTGGTCTAATGCTCACCCAGTTTTTTGTTCAGCGGAACAAATTCCATGTTTTTTGTAGCCATTCGCTCAGTTTAGGAAGTGTAAAAAAAACAGTCCCCATTACTGTTGACTCTTGCTATATTATTTGGTTCACGCATGGGTTCAATTATATGCTGTTCATTTAACATTTGTTCCGTTCCCATCATCAGCTTGATTTTGAAAACAATAACCCTGATCTTGCTTATTAAATCTGGTGGACCTCTTTAAGAATGTCACCAAAGCCCTGGATGAGAGGAAAGCAGAACATACTGCCTATCCTGATTTTGCCAAGGCATTTGACAAAATTCCTTACTCAGGGAATCATTGAGAAACTCTACCAGCTGGGGATTAACCCATACATCACTAGATGGGTAGCCAACTGGTTCACCGATAGAACACACTCTGCCAAAACTGGGGAGTCCACGTCCACCAGCAGACCAGTTACCAGTGGTGCACCATAAGGAAGGATCTGTACTGGGCTCTCTACTATTTGGAATTGATTTCTCTGAAGTCCAGGCAAAAGTAGATGGCCTGTGGACCAAGTTTGCAGAATGTAAACTGGCTGAAATCACAGAGTCTTCCAACATTGTTAACATATTACAGAAGACTGACTCAGACAAATGATTGGTACCAAAGTCATGGACTAAAAATATATGCAAAAAACTGCCTCATTATCCCCTTTGGCAAAGAAGTAGCATTTGATAATTATGATATAGATAGCACCCCATCTAAGCTCAGATCCAGTGGTGTGAGACTTGAGAACACAGGTTGATAGCATTCTGAACTTCGATCACCATGAGTCCATAGTGGTAAGGGAAGACTTCATTGTGCATGTCATTCATAAAGGCATCGCATCCAAGACCAAGGAGGTTATAACTCTGCTGTACTTGACACTTATCAGACCACTAATTGAGTACAATGCTCCCTTCTTAGTGTACCTCACCAGACACTGGAGCAACTGGACAGACCACAGGGCTTTCTAACCAAGAGAATCCAGGACATCCAAAAACATGACCTAAATGGAAAGACTGAAATCCTTGTCACTGTACTCTATATCATATAAACTGCTGAGAGGTGACCTGTGTCTAGCCTACAGAGCAGTCTTTGACCCTGCCCTAATGGAAATGCTGCACATCTGCAAATCAAATGGGACAAAAATCACCCGCTCCAGGGATCTGAACCTAGCCTGTGATATTAACAGAACATGTGGGAGAGACAGATACATCTCTCAGAGACTGCCACTCCTCTGGAATAAGTTCCCATTTCATGTGAAGCAGAGCTCCTCAATGATTCTATTTAAATGCAACCCTGACAATTGGATGGGTAACCGTAAATTCACCACAGGGCGCCACCCAGGTTCCTCATGGATAGGGGCAGTCACTGATCAAAGATTCACTCTGCTAACAACGATCACCTAACTATAGTCAAATCGGGTACACTGTTTTTTTTTTTTTTTTTTTTTTTTTACAAGGCTAGGTCTGTAAAGACCCTAGGACCATTAGCCTAGTAACCTATGAACCTAATGAACCTATGAACCTGTCTGGGAAGAATTCTGCAGCTGCTCAGCAAGAAAGCAGTTCATAGTTCAACTTTGGTTCAAGAGATGGTTTCCAGTATTTTACAGGAAAAAATAAATTAAATGCACTCAAATGTGATTAAAATATTGAAGGAATATATCAATTGAAAAAACAAAAGGCTAAAGAAAAAAAGAAGAAGCTTTACCTAAACAGGCAGATGAACTGATAAAACTGCAAAACTCAGAGCATGACATGAAGAAAAAGTTGGCTGAATATGAGTTTTTCAAGAACTGTTTACAAAAATAGAGTTAGAAGCCAGAGCATGCAGAGAAAACCCGAGATTTTCTGCTGCACCAGAGAAACTGGAAGGCACAGACTGTATTAATTTTATGAAAGCACAAATAAACAATTGGACTGGTGTTCCACAGCAGAATTTGTTAATTGAAAGGGCACATTGAGTGTATGCTCCAAACCTGGTTATAAGACAGCAGTCAAAACCTATATTAGTAAACATAAAATCATACCAGCAATAACAGTTCATCCTAACAAATTTGTGGCAGAAGGAGGGCAAAGTATTAAAAACTGGAGACTGCAGTATGTTTGTAGAAAATGATTATTCACTCTACACCAGGCAGAAGAGAAGCAAATCTATCCTAGCAATAATGGAATGTTGACAGGCATGTGTCAGATTCAAGCTGCTGTATCCATTTGTCTTCAAAGTGTTTTTTTTTTTCTGGAGGATCAAAGTCATTTTTTTTAATGCAGCACAGGGTAAGCAGAAATTAAAAAAGTTTATCAAACAAAAAGTGAGTCAGCAAGAAGGAGGAGACTCTTTCTCATTATACTGATGGTAAGGCTCATACAGAGACTTTGTCAGTGAAACCTTTTCCAATATTCCAAAGGTAAATACTTGAGAGACAGGAAAAAAGCCAAGGAGTTGTCTAGAAGAATCAGCAGTACCTTAGGCTTAAACGAACGTCTGGTGCTTGGAGATGGAGATGAACAGCAATTCTGAAACTAGTGAATAAATGAAACAGTATAAATAATCTTATCACATTTGTGAAATATGGTTTTGCAAGAAAAAAAGTGGCTGAAAAATATTGGACTTTTGTTGACTTTTTTAAACATGTAGGTGGACTGTAAAGCATATACCTCACTTTATAATATTAATGTTTAGAAAGAAACTAAAACGGGGAAATTAAGTACAATAAATGTTGTTCTTGTTATTTGTATAAAAATTTTTATGATATAAACTGCATGTTATATATAGTAAAACAGTGTTGTGTAGTGTGTAGTCAGGGGTATTTTAAATGTGGAGTGATTCTTTTCAGTGACTGTTTTATGTATTACAGAGATATCCAATTAAGCAAGTACTTTTTTTTAGTTGTAGGAAATATAGGTTTTACAGTATTTGTTTGTGTCTTTCGGCTTTTCCCAGTTAGGGGTCGCCACAGCGGAACTCTGGTCCGCTAATGATTGGTGGATGATTTTTACGTGCTGAGTTACCAGCCCTGATGCACAACCTTTAACGAAGGTACGCCCATTCACACATGTCTCCACGCAGATGATGCTCTAGCTGAGAATTGAACCGGACTGCGTCTTACTGTGAGGCAACAACGCTACCGCAGCACCACCACCGTACAGTATAACGAGAGAAAAAGGCTGGACAAAAGCAAATTTAATATTCATATGCTATGATCTTGGGCTGCTGGGGTGGTGTGTAAAAGTGCACCGATTAAATTATAAGTAGAGTTAGGATATTTTCTTCTTTTTATTTTACAAGGGTGACTGTCTAAATTACCACTTTGGCTTAAGCTGAAAAGAGATGTTTTTGTAAGCATGTAGGCTTTAAAAATAAGACAAAATGATGAAATCCATGAAAATGATAAGCTTCTTACAAGTGTACAGGTAATAGCTTGTTTGTTTTCCAGTGTTCAGTGGAGTCAAGATGTCTGCAGCGGAGGACAGCTGTGCATTGTTTTCTAAGTGGAATTTACACAGCCTCATTACTGAGTACATTTCCACAGAGACAATCTGTCTGCAGGTGCAAGCAGCTAATCTTGAAAATTCTGAGTATTCTTTGCTAAGGGAAATACAACATTTAAAGGTACAATGGCAAGCTGTTCAGTGAAAAAGCTAAGTTTGAAATTATGGGAAACTGAATAAAAGGTAACAACCTCCCTGGCAGCCTTAATACTTCAATGTAGTTAATAGAACAGTATACAATTTTGTTTTATTTAATAACAGCCACTGCACGTTTTCCTCAGAGCTAAAAGTTAATGTTTCTGAAAGCATACAAGCTGTGTTTCATATCTGGAAGGAGAAGAGATATAATAAAAGAACACATAGCAATCGGTGTAATTGGAAGTACAGGCTGCAGCAAGCCCTTTAGCATGAGTAGCCTTTATATTAGGTCAGATAATACCTGTAGGTCCAGTTGTCAATTTGGGGCAACTGTTCCCTTCTGGAGGGTTACACCTCATGTTTTGTAAATGCACACTGTTTTCTCCATTTCGTACCAGTTAGGGCATGGGGTGTTACGTTTAAGAGTTTTCAATAAATTATTGGAATACTACATGAATAATAATGCTCAGAAGGAGGAGAAGTGAAGTTGAAGGGAAGGCAGGCATTCAACAATTTTTTTGTAATGTTGGACTGATGACAGTAGCAAAGAAAATATATGTGCTGTATATTGCATTCAAATGGAAAAATGTTAGAGACTTGTTTTCTTTTCTGTTAATGTATATTTGCCTATGTCATAAGTGATAATTTAATAAAGGTGTTTAACAGTGCAGCACACCTCTGAATTTAACTCCAGATGTTTAGCCCCATGTAAGCATGGCACTGTACCTATGGTATGTTGCTACGGGAAAACAATATTTTTTCTGGTGAAATAAATATGATTTTTATTTCTGACATAACAGCTTACTAAACATATATTCTGGAGATTAGTTTTAGGCTTTTTGTGTAGAGGTCAAATAGCCCCCAAGATGAAACTAAGCATTGTGTCAGATTGCAACAACAAAAGTTGTCTGAAAAGCTGGATGCACTAGCTTTTATATAAAACAAGTCATACGTCATAACCCTGACAGCAGTTCACATTAAAAAAACAAAAGCTCAGGGGATTCAAGATACTTGTGTAGAAAACACATAGCTAGTGACCCCTCGGAATGTATTCCTTCTCAGACAGTACACTACATCTGACTGTGAATGAATCACATAATTATAATGAGCACGTTGCTCATAAATAGATACTGTTCCCTCAAAGTGATCTTTTAACTGCCATTTGCTTTCATACATCACCTGTCACCAAAAATGTTACTCACATTCTTTATATTCTTGATATTTCATTGAGAGGCTAAGGAAAAATATACAGTAATGCATTTCCACTTTGTGCTTTAGGGCACATCACCCACATATCCACTGTCATTAAAGTAAGTTAATGATAAAATAAATACAAACAAACATACAAGTGTTTTGTGCTATAGGCAGTGTGCTTTGTTACCACTACCCACAGAAGTATCTGGTTTTCTCCCAGTAAACTGAAAGAACATCAAATCACAGTAATGAACTTATGTTTGCTGCTTTCAGACACGAAGTTCTGTCCCCAACCCCACCAAGTCACTTTAATGAGATCAGCCACAGCTTGCCATTGGGTTTCTTCCTCCGACTGCCTCCACAACTCTCAACCTTCCAACTCCAAAATGAAAAACATTACCTCTTACACAGCATGGAGCAAATATCCAAAATGTGTAACACAAGAACACTTACTAACACCTTCAACCCAGAAGTTCAAGTCATGGTTAATAACAGTTTCTTCCCACTTATTAAAAGGTTGTTTTGAGGAAGTGATATGATTCAGTATTATTTATGACAGCTGTTTGTTAAAAAAAATCATAAAAATTAAAGAGTGACAGACATCATCCATGTGGAGCAGTGTGGAACATGGAATCTTCAACATTCAAAATGAGGAACTTACATGTAATGGCGTACAGTGGAGAGCTAGATTTCCCCAATTCTGTTGATCAGCTGTGATCACTAACAATGACAAAAATAGCCATAGAAATGTTTACTGTTGCTGCAGAAGGATGAAAGTGCCACCCCAAGCAGCCATACCTCTCAACTGTCCCGGACTTTGCCTCATATTTTTTGCCTTCTCCCTGATTTTCTGGTAAATCACTGGGGATCACAAACAAATCAATATGCCAGATATTACAGTTTCATATTTCTTACTTTTCAGAAATAGCATATTTATGCAAACTCTTTCTATTATTTTTTTAAGTAAACTAGAGTAATATTTATTTTTTTCCTGATTTTAGGTCTTTGTCTGGCTATACTCAACAGTCACCTCTCAGCTGTTCCTGATTTTGAGGAACATCTCTGATTTTGGCTTATATTCTTGCCTTGTCCTTGATTTTCTAGTAAATCAATGAGAATTAAAGAGAAGTGAAGAAAGCCAAACATTTGAGCTCCAAATTTCTTAATGTTCAGAAAATGCACATTGATACAAAACTTGTTCCATTAACATTTTAAGGGAATTAAAGTACTATTTCATAACTGTCCATGATTTTGGCCACCCCATTTCTTTTGGTTATGTCCTGATTTCTTGAGCAAAATAGTTGAGGGGTATATGCAGCAGGGAACATTACATCTCCCATACCTTTCAAATGTCACTGATTTTGGAGAATGTATTTGATTCTTATTTCTAAGAAAATGTATGTTGATGCAAAACATGTTGATTTACTGACTTTTAAAGTGAATTAGAGTATTACTTAAAACTTGTCCTTGTCCAGACTTTTAAGCAAAGTACTTAAGAGGCATGCAGTGCCCCCCCCCCCCCCATCATCATGGTAAAGTAAATTATAACAAATGTATATTCTGCTGTGGGCAGTGTCTACTGTTGCCACTGCCCATAGTTTTATCTACCCTCTAGTCACTATTTAATAAAAAAACATATACCTGGCAAAGGAAAAATAGTCCACGAAGATCCAAAATTCTAAAATTCCCGGAGATTTCAAGAACGTACTACAATCTGTTGTCCTTAGCAACCAATTGCAGGTGCTTAAACTATATCTGTTGGTAGTTTCTAGTCATATTAATAAATGACTAGTGATTGCAGATTCAGAAAGTACTGCTACAGATTGCTAAGGGCAACCAATCACAGGTGCTTAGATTGCATAATAATTAGAGGCTACCCATGTCCCATCTCTATGATCAGAACAAAAAATTAAAAAAAAAAATTGTAATATTTTTTAATGGGGCATGCATCAGGGCACAGTATTTCACAGATGCATGCCCCAGAGTGGTGCCCACCTATATATACTCTGCCATAGTGTGGTTATCTGTCCAACCCCAAACCTGCACAAGCTCAACTGGGGTGCGACGTAAAGCTAGCACAGTTCTAACTGATGTGTTACATAGCACATCATGTTACTGACAATGATGAGGTTTGTATGCAAATTCAGAGAAATATACAAAAGACAGACCAGTGTTAAGCAGTCACTTAGGAGATGCCAGCTGAGACACATTAATAAGCATGGAAGGTTTAGTGCTACTGCTAAAGTCACTGATAATCTGCTACTGAATAAAGGCAGGATTTCTTGCAAAAAGTGCTAAAGATAAACACTTGAGCAAATCCCCAAAGTTTGCATGTGTTGCTAGTTATACAGTTTTATTAAAAGAACATAAGGTAAGATTGCAACAAGCGCAATCATAATTTGCTGCATATTAAGCTAAATAGTGCATGGTTATTTTGCAGTGTGGATTAGCATATGCTATCTACAACATGTCTTACATTTTAGTGCATCTTACTTCTGAATCTCTCTCACACATCTGATAATTTTTCTTGTGATATGCTATTTGTGTAAGTGAGCATAGTGAATCCTAACAAAGTTAAAGTCCTAAAGGAAGGACAGTGAGAGCCTCTGCAAATATGAGTGTTCATATGTGACATATACTGACTCAATGTTTTAAGCAGGTTAGGACAGGGGAAGAAACAAGTAAGTGAGACAGAGCTTTACTGGCAAAGGTTACTGATATGCAAGCAAGGTTACTGGAATGTTCAGAGGAGGCCAAAACTCAATCAACCCATTCTTCCTGAAATGTAACATTCCCTGCAACTTGAACTGACCCTCACATATGGTCACTTCATTGTATCCCTATCATAAACTTAGTTGAAAAATAACAGACCTGCTGCTATTGTGGGTATCTATGTAGACTGATAGATAGATAGATAGATAGATAGATAGATAGATAGATAGATAGATAGATAGATAGATAGATAGATAGATAAAAATCAGATAAGAGGGGGATTAGAGAATGGACAAAATGGTTATAACCCATAACACTATATTTTCATAAGGAATCTGAAAGCACAAGAACTTGTAATGACACTTAGTGCAGTCAGAATTTCAGCAGTGCAAGTCTATAGTTCATCTGTGATAACAGACAGATGCATACCCTCATATGTGGTTTGCATCTATTATAGCTGAAAGACTATATATTTCCAGACTATGGGACAAGATGCTGAAGTCATTCAGCGTAGCAAAATCAAATGGAAAACAATTACCCTAAGAGATAAAGATTAATAATGCAGATGCTTTAACTTTTATGGAGCAGTTTTAGACTGAATACCGTGTTCTTGTCCAAAATTAAATCCCTTCTTAGCAACCACCATTTTATACATAGCAACCTTGTCTTATTTCATTTTAGTTTGTCTTTAATCCCTAACAAAAACAGTTTGCATGAGAACACAATAGGTTAATGGAAAAAAAAAAAAACATCTAGCAACTGTAGTTTAACCTTTGACAAAAGTGAGCGCACTCAAAAATAACCTTCCCAAGTACCCGTTTCACTTCATTTGCATCTCCAGCAATCTGTAGTAATTTGTGGAAGATGTACTTCAGTCAAACTGGTGCATAAAATACCTATGTAAAAATTTCCAGCAAAGATTTTAATTTTTCTAGCCATCATAGCATCTCTTGTCAGCAGGCAAACTATTGCCGAAACTGGATCCATAACTTTGATATTTAACATCTTTTCCCAGGAAGCCCTCATCTTTATTACCACTTCTGCTTTTAGGTTAATCTCCTACATGCTCTGCTAACTAATGCTTTCGTTTTAGGTATATTCCCTTCTAGCTTCAAACAGAAGCTAACTTACATTTGGCTTTACAGCAGAGCTTCCCTCTAAAAGTCTCTGGTTGCTTGATGTTCCAATAAAACCATTATATTCTATTATCCAGGCCCTGCTCAACCCAAACCTCTTCTTGGCTGTATTCCAGTCCATCAATCTTCTCCATGTGTACTCTGTTTCTATTGTTTTACTGGAGCTTTTCAAAGTGTCCATAATACCATAAATTGTGCTCCTTCAGCACCACACCTCGGGTGTCTTATTGGTAATAAAGGCCTATTTCACTCGGCTATCTTTTCTGAATCCAGCATCCATTTCAAAAAAGGAACAATGTATGCTAACATTTAAAGGAAAACTCCATCTTCCCCTACAGTTTAACTCAACTCTTAGGTTTCTTTTCTCCCTACAGTATGATTCCAGTACTGTGTAGATACCTGAAGCCTGCTTGTACTTTATAAAACTTTCATTTCCTCATTTTGGTATCAAAGGAAATGAAAGACCACTCATTTTTTAAGCTTAACTTCTCACATAAGCTGCAGAGGAATTTGTCTACACTTGCATAACATACCACAGACACAAAGAAATTTGTAGTCAGGAGTTCAGACTGCTGTAAACAATAGATAGAGGTGTGAAACTGTTTCCCATTGTCTTTATAGCAGAGAGGAAGAGAACTTCCACTGATTCACAGTTGCTTCCAATGTAGCCATGGTTTTCATAGCAAAACAGAGTAATCAGATCAGTCAATGGTTCAAAGGCAGTTGCCACCTCTTTTGACAAATTTAGCAGCATCACAGTATTTAAATGCTAAGCTTTAAACTTGAAATATTTGTTGTTTATACTACTTTAGATTTTAAGATGTCTTAAATGTAGTATCAAATATGCCTGTGACATTTAGAGAAAACTCAGAAATGTTTTTCTTCTAATTCTTGTAAAGAATCAGCACATTTACCAAACTGTAGGGGAAGGGATTGTCAATTCATCTTGGACTACAAAAAGATACTTTGAACAAAGGCCTGGAAATTAGCAACTGTTTTGGCTGCAGCTGTACATGTCCTTAGTATACCATAAAACAAACCCTGAGACACATACAAATGAAGGCCATTCAAAAAATAAAAGAAGCAGTCCTGTTACAGACAGTATACAAGATGACAGTGGTTGACACTAATCCCATTATACGTGAATGGAATGCGAATACACCACATGTCTAGCATGACTTATAAAGTGGACTTGACATGGATTATGGGAAAGAAAGGCTTGAAGAAAAATAAGCTCACACTGAAACGTCAAGCCCCACTGATAGCCATTTTGCAGAAAACACATTACAATTTTATAAGAAGCAGTCAGAGTGATTCTGAAGTTTTAAAATAACTCAGAAACAGAGATAGGGTGAAAAAATATGTTTCTTAGTTCTAAGGTGGAGTTATCCTTTAAGGGATTTTAATTGTAGTTACAAAAGAGGAGACCATGAGCAGTTCCTCTGAATGTTACCAGTCCTGCTAGAAAGAATCATCTTCCATTTCCATGTTTTTTATTCCAAGTTCTAATCTTTACAATGTAATAAATATATTGAGTTACACAGTATCAAAATAAAGGAATGGCTTTGTTACTCCCTAGACCCACACGATCTATCTACTCTAAACTCTTCCCCATAGGTTAAAACCTCCAAACCCTGTTCTACATTGAATTATGTAGGTCTAAATAACTGCTACAGCCTCCCAGTCTCCATTTTGGTACAAAAGACTCTCATCTGATGGATGAAAAAAGCTGGGGGGGTTTACGTTATTAAGACTATGTGAACAGACCACTAAGTGAACACATGTACTGGTCCTTGGTAATGGAAATATTTATTTATCACATTCTTTTTTTCTCCTCAGTTATGTAATGTGCATCATTACCAACTGTTCTCTTCATTTAACAAAATATCTGCATCGTTAAATGGAGGCCAAAGCAATTTGCAAATGACTAAGAGTCATCTGACTCATGAAGCCCTTTCACTGGAGTTGCAAATTGCAGCTATGAATCAACCTCTTAAAATCCAAGTCTGGTAGCAACAGCCATAGAATAGAAAGAGCAGAATACATGAATGCATTGATTTTACTTATAGCACTTAGCTGCACCTTAACTTTGTGGTTTGTCCCCTGAAGGAATACTGCATGAATGTTAAGTATATTCTAGTTAGCATTTTTGTTTAATATAAAATGAAATGCACACTGCTGAAGTCTATGTAACTTTATTTAAAGAAAAAAGAAAGGCAGATATACTTTTAGGCTCCAAGAATGACTCTGGACTCTATATCTAATAATCCTATGTACATTAAAGTAAACCCAGACTTCCTTCTTCAATTGCCTAAAAATAAGAAAAAATATACTCTTGTAACACAGCAGAAAAGCACAGCTGTTTCTCGTACTGTAACCTGCTTGTAAATGAACTTAATTTGTTTGACAATACTGTAAGAATACAAACATTCAAGGAACAGCTGTCACCTGCACTTCAGTAACTATATAGATGTCTCCATATGTGTGCCAGCAACATTACTGAACACCTGGAGAAAAAGTACAGTCAGGATGAGACCAGTGTTTGTGCAGTGTGAACCTATGGCTACGTAAATAAGAGGTAACTACCAGAAAGATGAATGATGCAAGCAGATGGGAAAAGGGTACAGAAGTAATAACATACAAAACAACAGATGGCAAAATATATGACTAGGCATGTAACAAAAACTGTAAATGCTTCAGGTGCTGAACAATCTGATAATACAGCAAAATGTGATGCAGCTTGTCTGAACTCACCAGTCCAGTTCATCTACTGTTTGCAATGCAGAAGGAAAAAAAAAGGAAATGACAAAATGCTGTGGGTGATTTATTTAAATGAACTAGCAAAATGATTTATCCAACTACTTTTTGAGACCTAATGCTCCCTTTTCTGATCTGGTCAATTAAAAAGAACCTAAATAAATGTAGTAGTTGAGTTTTAATTTGATATGTGGTGTTTTACTTATTAACATTTTAACTGGGCATGCTCCAGAAATGACAAAGGAAACTGTGGCAGAGACCTTAATAAAAATGTGACAGAGAGGATACTGACGTATCTGACGACACAGAAAACTGTAGCAGAGACATTAATAAAAATAAAAAATGTGTGAGAGAGAGGATAGTGGCATACCTGGAAGAAAACAGGCTGCAGAATACTAATCAGTTATCAGAAAGGTCTTCCCAGTTGAACCTGATCTACTTCTATAATTAGATCATCAATAAAACAGGCAAGCTGGAACCCAGATGATATATGTTACTCTGCAGCTAGCAAGGCATATGATTCAGTATTACAAAATGGGCTACTCAGCAAAGGACTGGTAAAGTGGCTGCAAAGTGGACTGAATGGGGGGGTGTAAAATCTAAGCATAAAAGGGTAACCAGTGGTGCTTGCCTTAAGGGGTTAGTGCTGGACCTGGGGCTCAATCCATCTGTCTCAAACATGGCAATGACACCTACCTAAGGGCAGTGGTCAAGGATGGAAAGATAAACATGACAAGGGATTTTAAAGACTGATGGACCATGCAGAAAAGTAACAGCCACGGTTTAATGTAAATAAATGCAAGCTGGTGTTCTTTGGCCAGAAAAACCTGTGCGAAGGATACAAACCGGAAAAGTACCTCTTGGCACAACTGACCAATATAAAATTCTAACAGGGTAATAATAGTACCAGTGTATCACCAGGCATTAAGTTCAAAATGATCAGCAGAACACAGGGCTGTATCATGGAATGGTGAGTTTAGACAAGCAGAGTTTACTGCTAGCTGCAAGTATCAAAAGCACTTTTTATAGAGTGCAGGAGCTAACGAGAAAGGTAGTTTAGTATAACCAGTCTACAGAAATCTAGTGAAGCCACAGATGGAGTACTGTATGCATTTATTTACACCACAAAGAGTTAAGGAAAAAAATCATAGCTTAAAAGATGAAAGCAATGAATGTGATAAAAAGGGTGGAGGTTAGAAACTGTACAGCAGAAATATCAGTACTCACTGTAAAACAGGAGAACATTATATGGGTACATAAGATCATAAACAGAGAATGGAACTGAATGTACATCAAGTGCAATGAAAGGAAGCAGGAGGGGTCACCAACAGCACATAAAGGGAACAGCAGAAATATCAGTACTCAGTGTAAGACAGGAGAACATTATATGGGTACATAAGATCATAAACAGAGAATGGAACTGAATGCACATCAAGTGCAATGAAAGGAAGCAGGAGGGGTCACCAACAGCACATAAAGGGAACAGCAGAAATATCAGTACTCAGTGTAAGACAGGAGAACATTATATGGGTACATAAGATCATAAACAGAGAATGGAACTGAATGTACATCAAGTGCAATGAAAGGAAGCAGGAGGGGTCACCAACAGCACATAAAGGGAACTAGTTTCACTCATGACCTAAGGAAGTATTACTTAATGGAAAAGGGTAGTAGATGCTTGACTAACACTCTTCAAGAGAAACCTTGACGAGTGGATGGGAAACAGAAAGTTTACTTTGGGAATCACTTCATTGGCTCTGCTGGACAGAGGCACAGGGAAGTAATCTAAGGGGCCAGCGAAAGCCAACACATTCTGGCTAGGCTTATAAATGCTTTCGGGCAGATAGTCTAGTACCTACCTATGAACCTAAATGGGCTGTCAGAATGGCTGATGCAAAGCAAAACAACAGACTCATTCAAGATGGCAAGACATACAAGGGGAAGTGAGGTAACAAAAAGAGGCAGAGCTACGTGTTATCTTTGGTAATCAGGAAGACTACATAAACAAATGTTCTCCTAGTGGCCATAACATGGTGTGATATTTTAACACATTTAATTAGCCTACTGTCAAGTCTGGTAAAGGCATCATTTGTGCAGTGTTTTTCTCTTATTCATGGATGACCAGATAAAAACAGGGTATCACAGTTGTTTCGTTACCACTTGTACAAATCTAGATATGAAATGATTTCAAGACTACAGACAGGTATTTCCCACACTTACAGCAACTGCCTTCAACGACTGCACAATTATCCAGTGAATTTCATCAAAGAGTTTGCAAGTGACTTCTTTGCCACGGGTGCTCTCAAGATAGAGACGAAGGTTGCTCACTGTCCATTTTCCTCCATGAACTGGATTGTAGTCCTCCTAAACACAGAAACAAAGTAATGGACTACTTATGAAGTCAAGAACCAGAACAGATCTTTCTGAGACCTAACTAAAGTTGTTACCATCAAATAAAGCTTCAGTTTTGCCAGTAGCATGCTTTGTTCATTTCTTCATCCCAACATTTGTACATATTTATTTTGAAACAAGATAGAAACAAAGCATCTGCCTTACACTGGAACTGGCACAAGCAAAATGCAATTTACACATAGATGTATACAACATGCACATACGAATAAGAATTTATTTCAGTATAATAAAAGAAAGCTTCATTGGAACACTTTCCAATGAAACAAATCATCATCTACCAAATCCATAAAAAAGATTTAAAAAGATACAAAAACAGTATTACTCACACTTTCACCACTAAAAAATCTACTACACAAACTCTAAGATCAAACAACAGGTGGGAAAAGGAGAAACTTCCTTAACCCCACTATTCATAGATCTCACTCTTAACCCGCATGCATTGTATTCAGTGAAAAAGAAATCAACGAAACATGCAGCCAATTTATTTCTGATGAAAGCAAAAATTTGTTAGAATGAATAGAAAACATACATATACATGTATGAGCTTACAAGCATGTGTATGTATACACAAGCACATCTATACATTTATTCATATTTACTATATATTGGTTGCTGCGTTGAAAAATCGCTTATGGAACAGAGTTTACTGTTATCTGCAGTTATCAAAAGCACTTTTTCTCAAGTGCAGGAGTTAACAAAAGGACTATTGAGTGTTCTGTTGTTGTAGGCAATGTGCCTGAAGTTGTGGAAAATGTGTGTTAATCCTAAAATGTCTGGATATACCAAATGTTCTAGCATTGGGGTGACAGTGTCTGTGCAAGTGTTTGGGGGTTAGGTTTAGAGTAAGGGCTAGGGGACAGGGATATATTTTGTGATGTCTTTGTGCTTGTGTACATAAAGTGTCTCGCTGTGACTGTCGTGTTTAGGGGTACTGTTAATGAAACTTTTTTGTAAGCTGATGTGTACAATTGGGGCTAGGGCAGCATACACAAGTAAGGTGGTGCAGCCCTACACATTACCTTACAAAAAATACAAAGTGAGTCTGTGATTTAGTGGTAGGCCTCTGTATTTTTGTTTCTTTTCTGGTTCACAGAGCACAGACAGAAGCGGCTTGTTTTTCTTTTGTAAACAGTTTAATTAATTTTTTTGTTTAAATGTAGCTTTGATGTGCACAATTGATGTTTTGTGCTGGGGAGTATAAAAACTGCAAAAATAATCCAGTAGTCAATCAATGCAATTGAATATTGGCTAAACAATGCAGAATTTACATTTAACCCTAAACAAAGCAAAACTCATGCTCGTCTATCCAACTAGAGCTGCAGACCCCCCCCAACCTACCATCAATATATCATCAACAACCCCTACAATTATTACTCTGGTTTCCCAAACAAAATTACTTGGGAGTGGTCATTGACCATAAAAAGAAGTTATGTACTCACCATAACGTTCCATGTTTGTTGTCCATCTCGCCCTTCATTTTTACTGGTTGGGTTTGGAGCCGATCCTAGTCTCTGAATTGACTGAATACTAAAGCTCAAAGTCTTTCACTTGGCTCGTGGCTGAATACCTATCCCATCGTTCAGTGGTATAGTTCCCCAGATCTTGTTTGCTGCTAACCATACAAATGTGCATTACATACGTCATATTTGTAGAGTATAGCTACAACAAAGAAAGTCAGAGAACCTCCTTGCCTAAGGAAAAAACCTCTTAAGTCCTACAGAAGCCTTGGGCTGGGAGAAGGCATGAGGGTGTTAAGAATGAAGGGCGAGATGGACAACAAACATGGAACATTATGGTGAGTACATAACTTCTTTATATTATATCTCGCCTTCATTCTTACTGCTTGGGACAGCATCCCTAGCACCACATTTCCTGGGTGGCTCATGGAGTATACTTTTCAGCGCAGTGAAACCAAAGGAGGTCCTATCCCTCGAGGCCAAATCCACTTTGTAATGAGTGATAAAGGTATGGGACCTTGCCCATGTAGCAGCAGCACAAATACTGTCCATTGATAGTCTAGCTAGACAGGCAGATGATGTTCCTATGGCCCTTGTAGAGTGTCCCTTGACCTTGAATGGTAGCTCGCTGTTATTAGTACTGTAGATAAAGGTGATGCAACTTGAAAGCCAGCTTGAGAGTGTGACCTTAGAAACAGGCATACCTTTTTTTGCTTCACAAAAGGAAATAAACAATTGATCAGTCTTCCTAAAATCTTTGGTTCTGTGTAAATAGAAGTGGAGTTGTCTGTGCACATCTAACTGGTGGAGTTTGTATTCTGCCTTGTTACCATGATTGGGGAAAAACACTGGCAGCTCAATAGATTAGTTCAGATTAGTTTGAGAACACACTTTAGGTAAAAAGGAAGGGTTAGTTCGAAGAGATACTCTACCCTTATGTAAAATCAAGTAAGGAGGTTTGATTGATAGGGCTTGCCATTTTAAAACTCTCCTTGCAGAAGTAATGGCCACTAATAAAATTGTTTTTCACAACAGAAATTTGAGGTCACAAGTTGATGAGGGCTCAAAGGGAGGTAAAGTTAGATATGACAGAACAAAATTCAAATCCCATGGTGAAAGAGGCTCTTTAATGAGAGGTCTTAATAAGCAAGTACCTTTTAAAAATTAAAGCAAATAACACCCAACAGAGTAAACGCTTCGCTACTAAGAAGATAATAGTAACCAATTAATCCAGACAAAATATAGTAGCAGAGGCAACCATGGAACATGAAGGTAGCCAAACTCACATAAAAAATGCAAAATCAGTCCTTTATTAGTGCACAGAGGTAAGCGCTTTCACTTCATCAGACCATAAAAATCCCTCCATCATAAACACTTCCTTATATATCCACCATACAAATCACTTAAGCAATCATTCAATACAGGTCTTAAAGGTGAAATGTACCATCAAAACTTCACTGGTTTCTGATCGTTTGACAATTGCTTCTCATTATGGTTTTTATACCGACTGGACAGCTTTAATATGGTGCCCATTTTCTGTGACACTATGCCATCCATATAATACATGCCAATTAGGTACAACAGTGTTTAATAAATGCTGCTATATATATATATATATATATATATATATATATATATATATATATATATATATATATATATATATATTATGCCCTATGTGAATTCTGTTGCTAGAGTGCATTATAGGATATGAAGTTTTGATGGTACATTTCACCTTTAAGACCTTTATTGAATGACTGCTTAAGTGATTTGTATGGTGGACATATAAGGAAGTGTTTATGATGGAGGGAGTTGTTATGGTCTGATGAAGCGAATTGCGAAAACACTCACCTCTGTGCACTAATAAAGGACTGATTTTGCATTTTTTATGCGAGTTTGGCTATCTTCATGTTCCATGGTTGCCTCTGCTACTATATTTTGACTGGATTAATTGGTACCTTTTAAAAATTCTTTGCACAATCTGTGTGACATCAAGTTAGGAATCCAGTCACCTATATGAAAACTAGAAATTGCACCTAATTGGAGTTTAATAGTAGCTGCAGTGGAACCTTGTTGGAATAGCTCTGCCAGGAATTCAAGAATAGAGCTGATTGGAGAAGAGAAGGGATCAATGCCTTTTGTTGCGGCCCAGTATGAGAACCTCCTCCATTTACTGGAATATAACTTCCTGGTTGAAGGCTTGTGTGAAGATACTAATATACGTTTCACTGCCGGTGTGAAATTATGAAGCCTGACTAAACCTGGAAATGGAGCAGCCACGCTGTCAATTTGAGGCCGTGGAGGGAGGGGTGGGGTGTTCCGGACGTATGAGTCAGAAGGTCTGGAACTGGGTCCAGAACCAACAGTTCCTCCTGAAGATGAGGCCAGAGGAAGGGAAACCAAATCTGACAAGGCCCGTATAAGGCAATGAGAATTAGCCTGCTTCCCAATGACTTGGCTTTCTGTATGACTTTGGGAATTAGAGGAAATGGGGGAAATGCATAAAGAAGTCCCGGGGGCCAATCGTGTACAAGTGCGTCCCTTGGTGACTCCCCCGGATGGGGGACTAGGGCAAAGTAGCTGCTGCATATGGCATTCATGGGTGTTGCAAAGAAGTTGCAGCAAGGCTGGCTCCATTTCCGGAAAATAATCTCCGCTATCTCTTGTTTTATGATTTGTGAGGCATAAGTATTGCCCTGCTCAGTCTGTCTGCTATCATGTTGGATTTCCCCGGAATGTGCATTGCTACTAGAAAGTGTTGGGAAGATGTAGCCCATTGCCATACTCCTCTCGGCAAAGGAGATAGGATTTGGTTCCTCCTTGCTTGCTTATGTAACAGACCACTGACATGTTGTCTGTCAGAACTGCAGTTGTTCCTAATAGAAGAGAGTCCTGTAGTGCTTGCAACGCCAGAAGCATTGCTCTGATCTCTAGGACATTGATATGGAAATGGCCTCGTGCTCCTGCCATGTGCCTAGGACAGTCCTCCCCAGATAATGCCCCCCCACCCTATCTGGGAGGAGTCCATGGTCACTGTCACCACAGGTTGTTGTAGGGTAAAGGGGCGACCTAATGTCACTTGACTTGAGAAGAGCCACCATTGTAGATCCTTCTTGCATGACTCTGATTCTGATTTGGTGAGACATGGGAAATTCTTGGAAAGACAACGAAAAGAGGAGCCACTGCAGAACTCTCATGTGCATCCGGGCTAGGGGAACTAGAGTTATCGTTGCCGCCATGGTTCCTAGAATTTTTAAGACTGTTTTCACTTTCACTTTGGTTCTTGGCAGAAAATTGGAAATCTGTTGTCTGAGCAGAGCGACTATCTTCGCAGGTAGCTTTGCCATCATGGAGACGATGTCGAGATCTGCTCCTGTAAATGTAATATGCTGACATGGCAGCAAGGCAGATTTTTTTGAATTTATTGTTATCCCCAAGTGAGAACAATGTTGTAATGTAGCTTCTCTTGCCTATTCTAGTAGATGCCTGGTGGTAGCAGTCAGGAGCCAGACATCTAGGTACGGAAACACTTGGAATCCCAGTTGTCTCAAGTGAGCCGTGACTACTGCTATGCATTTGGTGAACACTGTAGTGAGACCAAAGGGCAGAGCTCTTAACTGATAATGATTGGCTCCCAGCCAGAAGCGCAAATGACTCCTCAATGGCCTGTCCATTTTTATATGGTAGTATGCATCCTGGAGGTTTATCGAGCACATCCAATTGTCTTTTCCTAAAAAGGGGAGAATAGACTGCAGTGTCAGCATTCGGAAGTTTGACTTCTTTATGGATTTGTTTAGTTTGCTGACATCCAAGACGGGTCTCCAGTCCCCTGTTGTTTTTGGCACTAAAAAGAATCTTGAGTAAGTTCCGAATCCTATTTGGTCTGTGGGGACTCTCTGGATGACTCTTTTGTCCAGCAACATTTGAATCTCTGTAACTGCCTGTTCCGTTTGACTGGGTGGAACATCTGGGATTTTTTTGATGTGTGGAACGGGAAGGCAAAAGGGGATGGAAGAGCCTCTGGATATTGTTTTTGTGATCTCTAGCCAGGCATCTGTGTACAAAGGTAAACATCCCCCGACTGCCTCCAGAGGAAGGCAGGTGGGCCTCCATTCAGGAGCTCAGGAAGGGTTGGCCGCAAAAGGAATCATGGTCACCCTGATTCTGTGGACCCCCTCTGCCACGTGGACGACGTCTACCATTACCGCTTCCCCGTCTGCCACAGGAGAAGGATTCACCTCGTGCGTCTTGAAAAACTCCCTGGGAATTTTTGAACCACATTTTACCACCCTTATGACCCTTAGGATAGGATCTGGAAGGTATGGAAAAATGTACCCCAATGGCAGAGAGAGTTTTTCCTTCCTGCTCGCATTTGGTGAGTGTGCCTAACCTTTGGTCCAAAGAGTGAGGAACCGTTGAAAGGGGCGTTGACAAAGGTAGACTTGAAAGGTTCCGCAAAGTTACAAAAGCGCATCCAGAAGTGTCTCCTTAGGGAAATGCCTGAACCCGCTGCCATACTCGCTCCATCCACTGCATAAGAAATCAGTCTCATGGAAGAGTCCACTATGGAATTTATGGTGGATAGGCTGAGAGGATACCTTATCTGACACCCCAGCAGCTAATGTACCTTGAAGAGTATCTCCTAAATCTTTCAGGAGATCTCTTTGAAGTCTAGTGAACTGCGTTAGGTAGTTCAGCAATCTAACAGCAAAAGTCGCTGACGAAAAAATACGCTTCCCATATCTGTCCATCATTCGAGAATCCTTGTTCGGTGGATGGACAGATGAGGACGTTTCTAAAGTTCCTTCTTAGTGGCTGCTGCCACCACCATAGTATCGACAGAGATGCCTTTTGAAAGAAATTCTTTGTCTGTTGGAGCTGTAATAAATTTATTTGACCTCCAAGGGACCAGTTCCAATGCATCTGGTGACTCCACACCTTTCAACTAACTAGTTCCATGAGTTCATCGCAAGGCGGAGACACCCAGGTGGCTGAAGGTTGAGATCTAAAGGCCTTCAGGTACATTGACTCATCAGAAGGGTTGATGAGTTTCCAGATGCCTCACTGTTTAAGGATTTCTAGGATATCTGCAAAGAAGATATCCTCAGAGGGTGACCGTGGGGACCCTCCTGACTCCTCAAGGTCAGTGTCCGAGGTGACCAACTCGTCTGGTGAGTCCAGGTGCTTCCTCTCGCAAAGTCTCTTCCAGGGAGCCTCCTCAGAAGGGTATTCTGGAGAGGTCTTGGAAGAGTGTTGTTTGCCCAATAGGACACCCTGAGGCCCTGAATCTCCGCTGTCTTGTGGTTGGAGTGGTGCCAAGACAGAAGCCGGTGCTTTTGGGGAAAAGTATGCCAGTACCTTTGTGTAGAGCTGTAGGGGGAGACAGCACACTCATCACCTCAAAAGACGTCCCCCCCCCCCCGAGCTCCAAGGACACCTCCGGTTCCAAAAAAGCAGAGGGAATCCCAGGACACTAAGGGGGGTTGGCTCCAAACCCAATGTAAGAGCAAAGCTCATCCGCGCCAAAGCCCCAAGAAGCAAGCTCGGAACCAAAGAGTCTCGGGTCTGAGCGTCTCCTCTGGACCCAACAGAAGAATTTAGGCTCCTAGATATCCCGGATGGCACCGAGGATGTCTGAGCAGACAACGGTTCCGAAATCCCCAGAGTAGGTCTCAGCACCAAAGATTCTACTACAATGGGTACCAGGCATTCTGGCTCCAATGTTCCAGCTTGGCTCGGAGGAGGAATCAACGTGGATGAAAAGATTTTTATTTGCTCGGAACCGACTGGGTTGGAACTGAGAAAAGTTTTACCAGCGCCGGTGACTTCAGCAGTCTGTGAACCACCCTATCCACATCGTCATCTGATAGGCTCCTGGAGGACCCAGAGGAAAGGGTAGGTGAGCAAGATCTCTGTAAAATGGGAGATCTCAAAGTAGGGAAGACCAATAATTCTGCAGACTGGCTCTGAACCGGAGACTCTCTCGGCCTCGAAATCTGTGGTGCCGAGGAGCATAGTTTGTCTAATCCAGTAGGATTTGGATCTGATTGAGTAGTCTTTGCTGTCTTCTCTGGTGGCTTTGAATGGCCAGAAGAAGATGAAGAAGATCTCTTAGTAGGTTTGTCAGTTTTATATGGAGACTTCGTCTTATTGGAGGTGCTCTGACTTTCTAATCTTTCAGAGAAAGGAGACTGCAGAAGCCCTCTTACGATAAGTTTGTTTTTCCTCTCTAGTAAAACCCTAGAGCTAAAGGAATGGCAGAAGGTACATGTTTTTATAAATGGATGGCTCAGAGACAATACACACAGACATTATGACCAGCGGTCAAGGACATTTTCTGGGAGCACTTTTGACATTTTTTAAAACCAGATTGCTTTGTTTCCTTTTGGTCTTTAGACATTACGGCTGAAGAACAAGCTACAACAAATTTTATATAAATTCAAACCACACTCTGAAAAGGATTATATAAGTATATATGTACGTATATATATATATATATATATATATATATATATATATATATATATATATATCAAAAGCTAAAAACTAAAAGGGAGGAAGTTAGCTATACCCTCTAACTTAAACGGGTGCTTGGCCCACTAACTTAAATGGGCACAAGCTTAACTAACTACTTAAAGGGAATACAACCACAACGTTACAAACGCAGAGATTGGAAGCACTTCTAACTTAAACAGTGCTCCAACAAAAAACCCTAAAAGATAGGGGTTTAGCAATTTAAACGGGATAGGAGAAAATTGGCCAGATGAGAGAAGCAACAGCCAACCACAAAGCCAAAAACAGCAGAATATATATATATATATATATATATATATATATATATATATATATATATTTTTTTTTTATATGAACACGAACAGCAAAAGTGAAACAAACACACTATATTATAAGATATGTAACTAACTAATATTGACAGTAATTACAAGTAAACTATAAGTAAATATAAAGGTTTTTATGAAAAAAATCCAACGCTTAGCCACGGCCAACACGTAGAACCTCCGATCTGTTTACGCAGCAAACGAGACCTGGGGAATTACACCACTGCAAGATGCGTTAGGTATTCAACCACGAAACTAGTGAAAGACTTCAAGTTTTAGTATTCGGCCGAGTCAGAGCCGAGGATAGACTCCGAACTCAACCAGTAAGAAAGGCGAGATAGGACAACATAACCTTATGAAATTTGAAATACATACATCACAGACAATAAAAAAAGATGACAAAAAACTAGGAACCCTTACAGAAATTGGCACTTTCTAAACAAATCTTCAGAGGTCACTATAGCAAGAACCCATATCATCTCTACACTACTATACACCTCACAATTCTCACAAATATTAAGAAATCAGATCTAGCAAAACTCAGAAAGTACAGTTTTGTACCTACCATAAATGTAGATGTTCGAGGATTCCATTGCTGCAGTCCTTACTATTGGGTATAGTCCGCATCCAGTCGGCCCGAATACCAGAGTATAAATGGCTGGTCAGGGCGCATTAGACTGACGCCAGTACGCCAGGGTACTAATGCGCATGACCGCGCCATATCCTCAGTCTTTTCTTGCCCCAGATGTCAGAAGACCCTAAAAAGACAAGGCCCAAAATACCTGCACCAAAACATGAACAATATATACAAAAATATAAGCAGGTAAACTCACCTACACAACCACCCCTAAACACAGAGGGGAAGGAGGGAGGGTAATGACTGCAGCAATGGAATCCTCGAACATCTACATTTATGGTAGGTACAAAACTGTACTATGTTCTTCGTTTCCATTGCTGCAGTCCTTACTATTGGGTAGAATCCCAAAGCAGAGGTAAGGGAGGCTGGCAAATCATAAAGAAGCAGGAGCTGACAACATGCCTTGCAAAACAGCTGTGGCAAAACCAGCCCTAGACTTAGAGTAGATAGGAAGGTGATAATGCTTAGAGAAAGTATGCACTGAACTCCAAGTAGCTGCTTCCAAAATATCCTTAGTTGCCACCCCGTAGAAAAGCTGTTGAAGTGGCAGTAGCCCTAGTGGAATGAGGCCTAATCCCAGCTGGAACCTCCTTGCCATGATGGGAATAACAAAATGCAATGCAAAAGCCAATCCACCTAGAAATAGTTTGTTTTGACACAGGCTTGCCCTAACTCAAAGCAAAAGAAACAAACAACTGCTGAGACTGCCTAAAATCCTTAGTCCTGCTTAAGTAATAACGCAATTGCCTGTGTACATCTAAAGTATGCAAAATCTTTTCCCTTTATTTTGGGGTCTGCATAAAAGTAGGCAAATGAATAGTTTGGTTTAAAGCCACACTAGAAACCACCTTAGGCATAAAGGAAGGATTAGTACGTAATGATACCCTATCCTTATGGAAAATCAAAAAGGGCTCGACTGCCATAAGGGCCTGCAACTCAGACACTCTGCTTGCAGAAGTTATTGCCAACAAAAAAGCAGTCTGCCATGACAAATATTTCAATTCAGCAGTAGCCGCAGGCTCAAAAGGTTGTAGAGTAAGTTTTTCCAACACAAAATTGAGATCCCAAGCAGGAGTAGGAGCTCGGGGTCTTATATTTTGCCCCTCTAAGAAACTGCTTGAACAAAGGATGCGAAAACAATGGTGGGTCACAATCATAGTGAGCTGAGATTGCTGCAGCATGAATCTTAATGGAAGAGAAGGACAGACCCTTGTCCAGTAACTCAGTAAGATATTGAAGAGCCATACTCAAATTAGGCTCAGAAATCTCCAAATTCTTTGCTTTACTCCAAAATAAAAATCTCTGCCATTTTGCACTTTCCTTGTACTAGGTCTTCTAGCTTCCTAATCACATTTAAAACTTGTTGAGGAAGTTGAGACCTGCTGTGTTTCAACACAGAATATGCCAGGCTGTCAGATGAAGAGAGTGAAGCTTGACATTGAGCAGATGACCGTCCTGCTGGGATAACAGATGTGGAATCAAAGGTTAAGGCCATAGAGGCTTCTTTACCAGACTCCGTAGTAGGGTACCAGTGTTGCCAAGGCCAATCTGGAGCTATCAAAATCATCCTTGGCCTGTCTTGTCTGACCTTTAACAGTACCTTTGGAAGAAGAGGCAGAGGTGGAAAGGCATACACATGAAGGTTTGTCCAACTGAAAGACAGAGCATCCACTTTCCAAGCTGTGTGATGAAACCCCTTTGTGCAAAACTGTGGCAGCTGGTGGTTTAGTGGAGAAGCGAACAGATCTATGTCTGGAGTTCCCCATGACACTGTCAATATCTGAAATACATGAAGATCCAGTTTCCACTTGTGGGGATCCATGATTTGTCTGCTTAACACATCTGCTAAGGAGTTCTGTGCTCCTGGCAGAAACCTTGCCTGAAGAGTTAGGTGCAAGCAGTCTCCCATAAAATCATTGCTTGCCTGCATAGAGGATAAGAATGTGTTCCCCTTGTTTGTTGAAGTACCACATGACAGTTGTGTTGTCTGTTAGAATCAACACCTGCCCTGGAAGAAGTAACTCCTTGAAAGCCAGCAATGCGAACTGGACTGCTAACATCTCCTCCATGTTGATATGTAGATGCTGTAGTCTGGCAGGCTACTTGTCTTGTATCCACTTTCCATTTAGATGAGCTCCCAAGCAATGTCTGAGGCATCTGTCGGTAAAATCTGACTCGCCTCTGGCCGGGTCACAGAGAGTCCCTTGTTTAGGTGACATTCCTGAGCCCACCACAAAAATTCTCTTTGAAGGCAAGGTATTATTTGAATGACAGTGTCTAAATCCTGGCAGTGCTGTGTCCATACATTTTGAGATACCATTGTAACTTCCTCATATGCAGTTTGGCATTGGGAAGCACCAGAATACAAGATGCCATGAACCCTAATGCTTGAAGGACTGTCTCTGCAGTCAGCACGGACTGATGAGATAGGTGATGGAAGTAAAGTGATAGACTCTTTTGTTTGTCCGGGGTTAAAAAGGCCATCTGGGCTGCTGTATTCAGTCTCACACCCAGAAAGCACATGTCTTGAGAGGGTACTAGACTGGACTTTATTTCGCTCACAGACTACCCTAGGCATCTTAGCACTGCTATAAGATTTTCCAGATGCTGTAGAAGGACTTCCTTTACTTGAGCCAGAATCAGGCAGGCGCCTAAATAAGGATAGATTTGAAGTCCTTGTAGCCTGAAGTAAGCTATCACTGGAGCCAGAACCTTTGTGAATACTCTGGGCAGTAGATAAGCCAAAGGGCAATGCAGAGAACTGATAATGAGAATCTCCAGCTCGAAACCGCAGATACTTCCTGTAACTTAGCCTGATAGGCACATGAAGGTAAGCTTCCTTGAGATCTAAAGGTACCATCCAGTGAGCTTTGCCCAGCAGGTAAAAGCTGTTGTAACGCCAACATCTTGAACTTGGGAATGTCCAGATAAGTGTTGAGGAGAGATAAATCCAAAGCAGTCTCCACATGTTCCCCTTCTTTGGTACTAGGAACATGCGAGAATAAAATCCTAGGCCCCTTTCTGATACAGGGACTGGCTGAATGATGTCCAACACCCATCTGTCTTGAGTAATTAAATCCCAATTTTCTTTGAAAAGAGACAGTCGCCTTCAAAGGAGCTGCCAGGACGAATTTACTGGCAGCTGAAAAGGCAGGTCATTGGGTCTGTTTACGAAAGGACTGACCCCTGCCCTCACCAGAAGTCTGAGCAGGTGAACTCCTGTTCCAGGCCTAAAAGAACCTTGAGCCCTGCCCCTACCACGCCTAGACCTACCCCTAGACTGGGAATCATAAGCAGGATATGTCCACCCCTTAGCAGGCCAATTTCTACTAAACTTCGTGGCTGTACCTGCAAAAAATCTTTAACAGTTTGCATAGACTTAGCTTTGTCCTCCATTTTCTTTAAAACTGCTTCCACAGGTGAACCAAACAACACATCAGACTGTAAAGGAGCATCCAAAATCCTTGTCTTAACATGCTCAGCCAAATTTTGATCCCTCAACCAGGCATGCCTGAAGAACAGAACTAGTGGCAGCCACCCTCGAGGAGGCCTGCACAGCATCAAAACCACATTGCAAAGAATGCTTGCCCACTTGTTCAGACACATAAACTAAATCCAGCAAGTCTTTACAATCAATACCTTCCGCCAAAGCATCCATCTTAGATTTCAATTGTGAAAGGAGATAATTTTGATATTTCAGCATGTGAAACTGACAATTCAACGCCTCATGGCTAGAGTGGAAGAAGTATACACTTTCTTACCCCACCTATCTAACGCCCTTGCCTCTTTGTCAGTGGGAACAGGATTTTTAACCACAGAGGCCTTAACACCTTTAGGCCCCTGAGAAACAGTTTCTGGGTCCGCCCTAGGACTCTTAAACAAATACTTATGAGCTTCGGCACCCTATAGTACCTATCAGGTTTAACAGGAGCAGGAGGCAAAGAATCAGGGTTCAGGGAAGCCTCTGCAAAACATCTTCCACCACATTCAACACAGGAGGTATAGCTAAGGGCCTATGCTGGGGTAAAAACAAGAATTCCCTAAGTCTCTTCCTAGAATCAGAGTAATCCTGGCCTTCCCATTTAAAGTGCTCCCTCATGGAATGCAGAGTCTCTGAAAATGAAAATCCTCAGGAGGAGAAGCCAAGGAGTGGCATCATCCACATCAGAATCAGAATAATGAGGATACTCCTGCAAATCTTCCAGAAGACTCAGAAGCCCCTGAACCCTGTTCAAAACTGTCAAACTCTGGTTCCACTCTAGGCCTCTTATCAGGAGGGCCCATAGAACCTCTAATCATAGCAATCAAATCTTCTGCCATTTTAAGCATATGTTTCTTAGGTACAGAACCCGAAAGGCTAGGAGAAGCCCCTACTGAAGCTGAAGTTGGCCTACCTCTAAAAGAAGTTTTGGCAACAGAAGGAGAGGCTCTGACTACTTTGGGAAGAGAGGGAAGAATAGTTACCTGAGAAGCCCCCTCAGCCTGGCCTGCCTCCTGAGAGGGTACATCCTGTAAAAGTAAAGTTTCTGCCTGAGACTCCATAGAAACTCCTGGCAAAACCTCTGGCTCTACTGAGCTATCTAAAGAACCGACGTCCGGGACTGCCGGTTCATCAACCCTAGGCTTCGCTGTTTTGTCCTTGCGCTTCTTGACGAAGGGCGCCGGAGCATCCGACGGCATTTTATAATTGCAACGCTTCCCAAACACTAATCTGGCACAGTCTAACCTCCTCTTAATAGTGCGTTTGTTAAACCTAGCACAAGAGCGCAACCAACAACGCCGTGCTCAGGCCCTAAACAAGGTATACACAATGTATGGTAATCCCTATGAGGTATTTGTTTCACAAGAAATACAGTTATTCACTTTTTCTGACATCCGTTAAATACTGAGGCAAGAAAAACCAAAATGTTCCCCAACGGGTACTTAGCCAACTCTGATTCGGTCTGAAACTCCTCGAAATATTTCAGAACGCCAACCTGCACTCGCAAAACTGCTTCTGCATCGGACCACGCCGCAAAAGACTGAGGATATGACGCCGGTCATGCGCATTAGTACCCTGACGTACTGACGTCAGTCTAATGCGCCCTGACCGACGTCAGCCTTATACTCTGGTATTCGGGCCGACTGGATGCGGACTATACCCAATAGTAAGGACTGCAGCAATGGAAAACGAAGAACATCTTGCTATACCAAAAACACAAAGTTTGCTACAGAATCAAATTTCAGATCCCATCATCGTTTGGGTTCAAAACAACTATTATTGCTCGAAGTACCAAATCAATCTTTATAATCAAATCACCTTCGCCCATCAAATATTAAATCAGCCAGAAAAAACACCAGTACTTCAAAATCTACTAATACACTACTCCAATAACATGGTATTGCGTTCAAGTAACAAATTCTTCCTAAATATATCCAAACCTAACAAAGCAGCTGGAGTTTCCCTTTACTCCAACTGTATAGCCAAAACCTGGAATAACCTGCCATTAAATATCAGAACTACTAAGACTTCCAACTTTAAAAAACTTCTCAAATCACACCTATCTGAATCTTGGACCTGATCTTGCACAAACCCTGGTTAGGAAATAGATGTCTTAAGACAACTAAAAGAACACAACCAGTTATTTCTTATTTGAATAGTATACCCTACTAAGCATATGTATACTTAACTTGCTTGTGTTTTTTTACCTTCAGTCACATTACTGCTATTTTTTTATTCCTACCTAGATTATATGATTATATTAGTGAAATGCATGACATGTATTTTCCATTTTCTGCTCATATCTGAGATTGAATCAACATGTGTATCTCTATGTGGTATATGTATCACACTGTTATTTATAAATGTACAGATTTTCTCTCCGGGCCTCCGCTGAAAAAGGACATTTTGTCCAGTCGGACTTCCCTGGTAAACAAATGTAAAATAAAATAAATAAAAAAAATGTTTCTGCATGTTGATAGTTTACATCCTACTCTATATATATACACACACATATGTGAGTGCACGTATGTATTTTGACTTCCTCTCTCCTGTCTGATATCATGTTCTTTTAAGACCCAAATGTTCCTCTTATTTCTATTCTTCATTTACACTATAATAATCTAATGCAGCGTGTTGGAGTCTGAAGCAAATGTTGAAGGCCTGGGCAATGGTTCTGTCACTGTGTTTGTGGAAGGCTTGAATTTATTTCTGTATAATAAGTTGTAGCCTGCTGTGACAGGACACATACAGAATCTCAGTGCCTGGCTTATGTGTACATCTCACACACACACACACACACACACACACACACACACACACACACACACACACACACACACACACACACACACACACACACCTACCACTAGTGTGCCCTTCTGCTTTTATCTAGTGTGTGCCTCTGCTGACTCCAAGATTACTGTACCTCTGAAAAAAGAGGGGAACTTATTTATTATTTATTTGACATTTGTTGACCGGGAAAGTCCGACTGGGTCAGGAACCCATTTTCAGTAGAGGCCTGGGGAGGAAAGATCCACATAGTATTAAAAAAATTACAAAGATTAAAACAATTATACAAAAATGAAAACATTTTACAAAAGTAAAATACAGTGATCATTACAATTCAATGGAAGTATAGCTTACATATTATGGGTGGTTTTGTTGACATATTGACAGTTGAAAATTTTTACAGCAGTGCATATTTCAATTAAAAAGTACATGAATAAAGGTTAATACAGTTGATTTTTCTGGCTACAATTTTGTAGGAAGGCTGATAAAGTGCAAATATAATGAAATTTGTGCAACTTAAGAAGGGAGGGAGGGGAATTCTCTGAAATATTGTCTACCTGTGTTTTTTCTTTTTAATGGCAAACTTACGTTTTGCTCCTGTGTTCAGAATCTGCCATCTGCTAGAAGATTTATAGCTACCTACCACTAAAGCTTTTGGGCACCTTCCTCATGCACTGTACACATGTTAAGCACAAGAGTGTGATGGTATGAGAAAGACATATGGGAACCAAAATTTAGAGCTTTCTTGCTCTAAGGAGGGAGGCTGAAGCCTAGAGCTCTACAAAACACATCGGCAAGCCAAAAGTAATGTCATGACAGCAAAAAGGAACAAAGCTGAAAGGGATCCCACCATGGCAATGGTACAAAGGAGAATCAAAAAGGGAAATGGAGGGAGGATGTGTGTTAGTACTGCAACAGCGATCAATCCATTTATGGAAGGAGGATGTGCGTTAATACTGCAACAGCGAACAATCCATTTATGGAAGGAGGATGCGTGTTAGTACTGCAACAGCGATCAATCCATTTATGGAAGGAGGATGTGCGTTAATACTGCAACAGCGATCAATCCATTTATGGAAGGAGGATGTGCGTTAATACTGCAACAGCGATCAATCCATTTATGGAAGGAGGATGTGTGTAATACTGCAACAGCGATCAATCTAATTATGGAAGGAGGATATGCGTTAGTGCTGCAACAGCGATCAATCCATTTATGGAAGGAGGATGTGTGTTAGTACTGCAACAGTGATCAATCCATTTATGGAAGGAGGATGTGTGTTAATACTGCAACAGCGATCAATCCATTTATGGAAGGAGGATGTGTGTTAGTACTGCAACAGCGATCAATCCATTTATGGAAGGAGGATGTGTGTTAGTACTGCAACAGCGATCAATCCATTTATGGAAGGAGGATGTGTTAGTACTGCAACAGCGATCAATCCATTTATGGAAGGAGGATGTGTGTTAGTACTGCAACAGCGATCAATCCATTTATGGAAGGAGGATGTGTGTTAATACTGCAACAGAGATCAATCCATTTATGGAAGGAGGATGTGTGTTAATACTGCAACAGAGATCAATCCATTTATGGAAGGAGGATGTGTGTTAGTACTGCAACAGCGATCAATCCATTTATGGAAGGAGGATGTGTGTTAATACTGCAACAGAGATCAATCTATTTATGGAAGGAGGATGTGTGTTAGTACTGCAACAGCGATCAATCCATTTATGGAAGGAGGATGTGTTAATACTGCAACAGAGATCAATCTATTTATGGAAGGAGGATGTGTGTTAGTACTGCAACAGCGATCAATCCATTTATGGAAGGAGGATGTGTGTTAATACTGCAACAGAGATCAATCCATTTATGGAAGGAGGATGTTTGTTAGTACTGCAACAGCGATCAATCCATTTATGGAAGGAGGATGTGTGGTTAGTGATCAATCCATTTATGGAAGAAGGATATGTGTTAGTGCTGCAACAGCAATTAATCTATGGAAAGAGGATGTGCATTAGTACTGCAACAGCGATCAATCCATTTATGGAAGGAGGATGCGTGTTATTACTGTAACAGCTATCAATCTAATTATGGAAGGAGGATGTGCGTGAGTACTGCAACAGCGATCAATCTAATTATGGAAAGAGGGTGTGTGTTAGTACTGCAACAGCAATTAATCTACTTATGGAAGAAGGATGTGTATTAGTACTGCAACAGTGATTAATCTATGGAAGTAGGATGCGTGTTAGTACTGCAACAGCGATCAATCTATTTGTGGAAGGAGGATGTGTGTTAATACTGCAGCAGAGATCAATCTATTTATGGAAGGAGGATGCATGTTATTAGTGTAACAGCGATTAATCTATGGAAGTAGGATGTGTGTTAGCACTGCAACAATGATCAATCTACTTATGAAAGGAGAATCTGCGTTAGTACTGCAACAGAGATCAATCTATTTATGGAAGGAGGATGTGTGTTAGTACTGCAACAATTATCAATCTATAGAAGTAGGATGTGTGTTAGTACTGCAACAGCGATCAATCTATTCATGGAAAGAGAATGTGCGTTAGCACTGCAACAGCGATCAAGCTACTGGAACATCTACTGTTATGGTAAGATTACGTAAACAGCTGTATTATGTTCATCATTAGATCACTATTGCACTGGCATAAAGGTATATGGGATGACTGCTGAAGCTTAGAAAGTAAGGGTGGAGGAAACAGGACCAGAATCCAAAAACTCCTGGACAGCTTATAGAGCAAACCCCTCTTGTGGTTATGGAAAAAAGAGCCAGTATCGTAGTGATTAATGAAACTGTGCACATATGAACAAGTTGCTGCCTCTAGAAAAACATTTGAGTTCAGCCTTTTCCAAAAGACCCCAGCTGCAGCCACAGCTCTAGTGGAGTAATGCTTGTCCTTCTGATATGGGGGGGGGGGGGGGTCAACTTACATGACGAAAATTTCTATTCTCCTAAAATAGACTTAAGCTGACAGTCCATGAATAAGCAATTCTCTCACCTGACTCCAAATATGTAAATATTGTAAATATCACAGTATTTCTATAGTCTGCACAGCAAGTTTTTACCTTACTTAATTAAAACATCCGCATGCAAACTGCCTCCCCCTTCTAATGTAAAAACACAAGAAACCTCAGATCTCAATTTTCCAGACATTTGACCATGCTGTGTTAAAAGGAAATACCTGTAAACTGTGTTCTCTATTATCTGTTAACTGTGTTTTATGATGTACATTTTATGCATTTGCATTTTCTCATTGTATGAATTTTTATACATGTATTTTACCTTTAACATTATGTAACCATTATTGTAATGCTATTGGAGCTTTTCTCCCCCGGCCTCCACTGAAAATGGGCACGTTCTGGCGCAGTGGACTTCCCCGGTAATCATACTGAAAATAAATAAATAAATAAATAAGTGAATAGCCTTAAACAGTAATCTGAGAAAGACTTGTTTGGAAACTGCCTGCCTTTTTTTTTACCTTCAAAGTAAATAAACAGTTGGCCTGGCATTCTGAAATCTTTTGTCTTGTGCGACTAGTACCCGAGTTGCCTGTGGACATCCAGTGTACACACAATATTTTCTCCCATGTTTTTGGGGTCAGGGAAGAAGGAAATATGAATAGATTGATTCAAGGCATACTCAGAAACAGCCCTAGGTGTGAAGGTAGTGTTGATACTAAGAATTTTTGTTAAAAAACAAAAAAAAGTCTGAGAAGACACACAGCTTGCAATTCAGATGCTCATACAGCCAAAGTCAGAGCAATAAGCAAGATCGACTTCCAGATGAGAAACTTCAATGAAGTGTAAGCTACAGATTAAAATTTATACACAGTCAGCTTTTCTAATAAAATTAAGACCCCAGGATGGAGCTGCCTGTTTCCTAGGTGGTCTAACAGATAAAAACCCCTTTCAAGAACTGTTTGACTTGGAATAACAAAGAAAGGGGGGTGTCTAATGGCAGAAAAGCAGAAACCGCCAAAAGATGCAATTCACACAGGTACTGGTGAACCATAGGAGCCCCCACCAGGGTTGGATCCCTGTCTCTTGCCTGGCACAACTAGAAAATTTCTTCCATTTGGTTAAATATAATTTTCCAGAAGCAAATTTTCTAGCCTCCTTTAAATACCTGTTGCACATCGCCAAAAAAAGAGGTTCCTAAAATGGAATCAAAAACCTATCATCTATACAGTCAGTTGCTGGTTGAGTAAGTTGAGGTGGATGAGAGACTCCTTGCTCAGTATGAACAGGTCCATTCTGCCAGGAAGATTTTGGTAACTGTCCTTGGCCAACTGTATGTAAAGGGAGAACTTGTGCTGCCTGGGCTGAAAAAGGGGTTACCAGAGGCATCTTTGGAGACTCCTTATTTATCTTTTGTTAGACTCTGTTTATCAGAGGAAAAGGGAGAAAGCGTAAAGGAACATTCCCAACCATGGGAAAAAAGGCATCTGTTTTCGAGGCCTGCTTATAAGGAATTCAGGTAGAGAATCCTAGATGGCGCAGTGGTGCAGCGGTTGCATTGTTGCCTCACAGCAAGAGATTCTTCAGTTCGAGTCTCGGCTGGGCTGCCTTGTGTGTGAAGTCTGCATGACCTCCCTGTGTTCGTACAGGTTTCCTCCAGTTACTCTGGTGTCCTCCCCCACTTTATAAAGATGTGTCTGAATGGTTTCTCCCCGGGCCTCTGCTGAAAATTGGCTTTGTTCCAAGTCGACTTTCCTGGTAAACAAATGTAAAATAAATTAAATAAAGTTCTGTAACTGAGTACCCCACAGGTGGGCAAGCTCATCGAAGACCTCTGGATATAACATCCATTCATTAGGGTCTGTCTTGGATCTGCTCACTGAGTTTGCTATAGTGTTCTGCTCTGAGGGAATGTAGGTTGCGTGAAGGGAAACATTGTACTTAGTTCCCAGCTCCCAGGCAACCATGTCTAGTCTAGACAGCAGGAAGGACCTCATTCCAACTTGTTTATGTACCACATAACCACGGTGTTGCCCGTTACAATTAACAGTGGTCCTGGTGTCCACAGCGGATTCGGTGCTCTGATTACCTTTGTCAGGGCCATCATTTCTTTGGTGTTTATGTGTCTGTGCCTGACATGAGGCTCACAACTGCCTTGAACTTTGATCCCTTGAGAAATTGCTCCCAATGCAAAATCCAAACCTGTTATGATTGACTGAGTAGAAATGGTGGGGAGGAGGGAGATGGAAGAACTGGATTCTGTCAGACTTGACTGGTCTACCAGATAGGTTCCCATTTGATGAATTCCAGGACTGGAATTGGAAAATACAGGGGATGCTGATGTTGGATCCAGACAGATTTGAAGAACCACTGAATTTTTCCCAAGTGAAGTCTGGCTAAAGGAATAACGAGGGCGGATAAAGTATTGCAACATAGAATTCTGAAGAAATACCTTACTGTGGAAGTGGTCTGGTGAGCAAAATTTAGGAACTGTTAATGACAGAAGGAAACTTTCTCCAAAAGGAGGTAGATGACCATCAAGGGTTATCTAGAAGGCATTCTAGAAAGATTTACCTATTAGATGGGTATAGGGAAGAATTTTTTCCACATCTAACCTGAAACAGAATGCAGAACAGACCTATGGAAAAATGAAGGGATGCAAGAGTGCCTTGGGTGGAAGCAGCTGAAATGATGCAATTGTTCAGGCAGAGGTAAATGTGAATTCCCTAAGTATGAAGAAAGCAATGACTGGAGACAGACATTTTGTAATACAACTGGAATGGTAGATAAACCAAGACAAACTGAAAGAGCAATACCAAAAAAAGGTCTCCGTGAATAGGGATGTGTTGGTATGCATCCTTTAAGTCTAAAGTTACCAAGTAAGCCTTGTATGGGAGAACTGGAAAAAGGGACTGCAAAGTTAACATTTTGAATTTTGGAATCATAAGGAAACTATTCAGAATTAATTGACCGAAAACTGGTCTCCGGCTGCCTTCTTCCCAAGGTACAAGAAAAATCCTTGAATAGAAACAGGGCGAGCATGTTCTATTATACCTTGTGATAATATCTCTCTTAGAATTTTGGGGAAAATGTAGTCACTTTTTTGCAGTGGAGGGATTCCTGATTCACTTTTTTGCAATAGAGGGATGCCTGATTGTAGGGGAATGTATGCCCATTGCAATTTGCAGCCCTGGGTATTGAAGGGGTGGACCCAAAAGCGTTGTGAAACACTTGCTCATCAGAAGAAGAGGTTTCAGTGCCCCCCCCCCCAGTTTCTTTAATTCAAGGATGTCTCCAAAGGAGACATTTTCAGGGAGGAACTTGGGGAACTTTCTCCCTCATCCAAGTTTGTTTCTTCAGTGACTGACTCAGGACAGGAGTCAATATGAGCCCTCTTGAAAGTCTTCATTCAAGGAATGTGCCTTGAAGGGGCTGTTCCCGGTCTTTTCTTCGAGGACAGAATCGGGAGGACTTCCAGCTGAATCTGAGTCCTCAAAAAACTTCTTCATTATTTGGTCAACATGTAACTTGGTGAGTCTGGCTCCTAGAGATACTAGGATCTGACTGCATTGAAACCTTAGGTGCCAGACCCACAACAACTGTGGGGTCTGGGAACCTTTTCTTAGATTTGCCTGAATGGTCTCCTGGTCTCTTTTCCTTAGATTTCTTTGTTGATTTGTCTCTGTCCTTTTCTCTCTCTTTCTCCTTTGACCCTTCTCTTTCTTTTTCCCTCTTTCTGTCAGAGGAAGGAGATGTAGAGGGTGCCTTTGGATCTGAAGACATTTTGGACCCTGTCTGTGGGGGAAGAAGCTCTTTCAAAATATTTTCTCTTTTCTGACTTGGAAGGCCCTGGTGTTGAATGCAGCACAAATGTAACAAAAATCCTGCAAGTGGGAAGCCCCAAACAGTATATACACTGCAAGTGTGGGCCTTGAGGAGGGATTGCATGCTCACAGGAGGAACACTTCTCGAGGCCTGGAAACGTTTCCGATATTAGAAGTAGAAAAATTGCACTATCTATTGTAATATAACAAGTTATCTAAAACTATTTCAACTATCTAAATACTCTAATTATTTTAAGCTAAATCTATGCAATCCCAATTACACAGAAACTAAGTCTAAGAAAACAAACCGCAAATACTTGAACAAACACACTGATCTAAAGGGAAAGGGCAATTTCTCCGGTAACGGGCAATTTCTCTGGTAAAAAGAGGAAGCCAGTCTGGTGGACCCCAGCCATAAATAAACTTTACAACAGAAGGAGAAAACTCCTGCAAGATAGAACAAAATCCCAAAATAAGAAGGCATCTCTGATTAACATCAGTAAAAAACTGCGCTCCCTCATTAAATCATCCAAGGCCAACTTCGAAAGAAAAATAGCCAATGACTCTAAGGTTAACCACAAGGCCTTCTTTAACTATGTCAAGAGTCTAGGGGCAAACTCTCAGATATGCTCAGAGCTAGTGCATAATGGCCATAAATACACTGAACCAACTGACATTGCCAACATCCTGGCTGACAAGTTCAATGCAAACTTCACCCCCCCCCCCCCTCCACCAAAGGGACTAGCACCCATCCCAGAAGAATGTGGCACTCCAGATATCTCAAACACACAAGTAAAGACAGCCCTTGCAAAGGCCAAAAACACAGCATCAATGGGACCAGATGCTATCCCAGGTTGTGTCTTACACGAGCTTCAAAATGAACTAACCCCCCATCTCAAATCACTATTCAAACTCAGCCTCTCTACAGGCTTTGTACCCAAAGAATGGCATACAGCAACAGTCGTACCACTCCACAAAGGTGGTGCCACAATTGACCCTGGGAACTATCGCCCTATAAGCTTGACTAGCTTGGTCTGCAAAGTCCATGGAACGCATTATCATGGAGCTCATTAACAGGGACATTGGGAACCTCCAGACACTGGACCCCACCCAGATCGGCTTTGTTAAAGGCAGATCTTGCCCCCTGAACTTGGTCGACTTCTTTGAAACAGTCACCAATGCCATAGATGAAGGGAAGGTGGTCCACACAGCATATCTGGACCTCGCTAAGGCGTTCGACACCATCCCACACTCAGGAATCATAGACAAACTCACCAGCTTAATATCAACCCCCATGTCACGAAATGGGTTGCCAATAGACAGAACCCACATGGTAAGAGTGGCAGGCGCCATGTCTGACTTTAAACCAGTCACAAGCGGAGTCCCACAGGGCTCAGTCCTGGGACCCCTCCTATTCAGTATATATTTCTCCGAAGTACAGGCAAAGGCAGAGGGACTGTGGCTAGCCAAGTTTGCAGATGACTGTAAATTGGGTGCAATAATTGACTCTCCAGCTGACACAGACATCCTGCAAAAGGGTCTCACAGAGACTAACACCTGGTGTCAAAGTCACGGCCTCAAGCTAAATGCCAAAAAATGCATAGCAATCCTATTTGGGAAAAACAAAGTACCTACATGCTACCACATAGATGGGAATCCACTAAGTACAGAAGAAGTAATTAGGGACCTGGGTACCCAAGTAGATAGCATGCTCTCCTTTGATAACCACATAGCCAAAACAGTCAGGAAATCCTTCTATGTGGCACACCTGATCACAAAGGGTTTCTCATCCAGATACAAGGAGGTGATAGGGCCCCTTTACTCCTCACTCATTAGGTCCATAATACAGTACAATACCCCATTTGGGATGTACCTCACTAGACACCTGCAACAACTAGAAAGACCACAGAAGTACCTCACTAAGAGGATTAAGGGCCTTAAACAATTACCCTATGAAGCACGACTAAAAAAGCTCCAACTCTTTTCAGTCGCTTACCGTCTGTTCAGAGGTGACCTATGCCTGACCTATAGGGCCATGTCAAACCCTGAACTAATGGACATGCTTCACCTCAAAAAAATGAGATCCCTCAGAACCACTTGTTCTAGCGACTTGAACCTATGTACAACAATAAACAGGACATGCTGGAGGGATAGATTCCTGTCCCAGCGACTCCCCTCATTGTGGAATATAATCCCAATCCATATTCGACAGAGCTCCTCTCTGACCCTCTTCAAGAGAAATCTTGATGAGTGGATGGGTAATCGTAAGTTCTACCCTGGGATCACTTCAGGAGCCCTGTTGACAGAGGCCCAGGTTACTAATCTAATGGGGAGGCGAAAGCCATCAATCACTCTGTGGATAGGCTTATAAATGCCCATGGGCAGATAGCCTAGTACTTACCTATGTTGGGACAGGTGAAAAAAAAAAGTTTTTTCACTCCCTGCATTAAATTTACAATTTCTTCTAACCCTTTGAGCACATCAGTGGAGGAATTCCAAAAAGTAAATCCTTTTCCAAGGGGCATTAAAAATTTGTGGCTTGATCTTTTCAGAGAAACTCTGGTGTCTAGCCCGGGCATGCTTGAGCATCACAAACCCTGTCGCCGCACCACTTGAAATATTATTCATTGCATCAAAAGTTTATTTTAATTGAGTGGAAAGAAGTCACAAAATTGGATAAAGTAATTTTAATATCTGAATCAGGAAGGTTGGTTATATACTGCTACATATCAGAAAAAAAGTAGGTCTGACAACTGATTTCCTTAAAAGCTAATGTGGAAGAAGTATATAGCCTCTTCCCATACCGGTCAAAGGACCTGCTGTCGTTTTCATTAGGGAGAGAACTAGAATTAGATAACAGTTTAGATCTGCTGTCTCTGCCCACAGAAACCAGAGCCAGGTTAGTATTAGAATTTCTAAAAAGAAACTTATAGGAGTCTGGCACCTTACAGAGCCTGTCAGGTTTTCTAGGGGCAGGGGGCTGTGAATCAAGATAAGCAGAACTGCACTAAAAACATCCTGCAATACCCTTAGTACTGTATGGATCACTAAAGACTTGGTGTCTAAACTCAAGAGTTCATAATACCATTTTTGTGCCTCTGAAACTTCCCTTCTCTCCTACTTTACGAACTCTCATTTTACCAGTGGTGCCAGAAAATAAATTTCTTCATTTGAAGAATCTGAGGACAAATCCTCCTCTGATTCAAATTCATCGGGATAGGGGAAGAGAGTTGAGAAGTATAGGCAAGGCCTTCCTCTTCAGAGTCGGGCAGTTTCTCAATTTCAACAGAACAGGGATGCATCTTTCATTCTTTTAGCTTGGGAAGACATTGCACTGGAACACCGGAAAGACTGTAAAGCTCGGAACAAAACCTGGGCAGAGTTTAACCAGTCTTCCAGGAAGCCCTTCAGACTAGGTGTTGGGGGGGGGGTAACAAATCAAAAACCTATCATCTATACAGTCAGTTGCTGGTTGAGTAAGTTGAGGTGGAGGAGAGACTCCTTGCTCAGTATGAACAGGTCCATTCTGCCAGGAAGATTTTGGCAACTGTCCTTGGCCAACTGTATGTAAAGGGAGAACTTGTGCTGCCTGGGCTGAAAAAGGGGTTACCAGAGGTATCTTTGGAGCCTCCTTATTTATCTTTTGTAAGACTCTGTTTATCAGAGGAAAAGGGAGAAAGCATAAAGGAACATTCCCATCCATGGGAAAAAAGGCATCTGTTTTTGAGGCCTGCTTATAAGGAATTCAGGTAGAGAATCCTAGATGGCGCAGTGGTGCAGCGGTTGCATTGTTGCCTCACAGCAAGAAGTTCTTCAGTTTGATTCTCGGCTGGGCTGCCTTCTGTGTGAAGTCTACATGACCTCCCTGTGTTCGTATAGGTTTCCTCCAGTTACTCTGGTGTCCTCCCACTTTATAAAGATGTGTCTGAATGGTTTCTCCCTGGGCCTCCGCTGAAAATTGGCTTTGTTCCAAGTCGGACTTTCCTGGTAAACAAATGTAAAATAAATTAAGTTCTGTAACTGTCTGCTGTGAATGGAGGCAAGCAGATCTACTTGCAGAGTACCCCACAGGTGGGCAAGCTCATCGAAGACCTCTTTTGTATAGTTTTCTTTAGGTTCTCTCCAGTCTGATGGTTCTGCGAGGATTAGACATCTGAATGTCCATCAATGACCCACTGATTTCCTCCCTTACCAGGACTTGATGTACACTTCCATCTCTTTCAGAAAGAACAAAATGGGACTTCTCCATTCTTGGCTGAGGGCATTTAAAGTCCACTCTGACTGGATGTGGAGATTTCCTGGGTCTTAGTGGCTTCCCCTGGAGACTTGCCAAAGGGACCAGGAAGATCACATTGATAGCCTGAGGACTCCAAAAAGAAGCATCTCTTCAAGAGATAGTCTCTTAAGAGTCTCTTCAAATGCCCCCTTTGAATTTTTTTTACTTCGTAGATTGAAGGGGGACTTCCATGCAAGAGGATTCAGAAGCCATGGCCATAAGCAACAAGACAACAGTTTTCAAGAAAAAGATATTAAACTGGCTACAAATAGTTTCTGTCAATGAAACAAACCGATGTCACAAGACTGGATGTTGTGACTCTTCCCAGGCAGCAAACAGACCATGTGGGTATATTTATAAGGTATCTGTCTACCACACATGCATTTCCCTTTCCTGATATACATAAACTACTACTGAAACACACTTTTCAGAGAAAAAAAGGAAGGAAAGTCTCAACAGGGTAGAAGTACGTGTCAGTTGATTGACAACTCTTTCACCAAGTGCCAATTGACAAACAAAAATAAAACAGAACAACTTTTAGTGAACCTCCATTTTTTTTCTCAGAGGGACCGGCACCGTATGTTGGAAGGGGGGTACACTTGCTCTGAGGATGCACAACAGTGGAGAAAAATCTCCACTGTCAGACAAAGTTGTTTCACCCAAATTACTTCCACTAATTGACACTCAGCAAAAGAGAAGTCGACAAAATGACACATTCCTATGAGAACTTATCTGCCCACACAATTTTAGTTGGAAGCCAATCACTGATACTTAAGTTACTAAGCAGATGAGAAGTCTGACTACATATACCAACGGCAAGAAAATTCAGAATTTTGTTGCCCATATGTCCTTTTTATATCAGCACATTCCTATGTTTAAGTGGACTTAAGTTATGCAATAACTGTGACCAAAAGCTTTGGTATACTGACTGGACATCCAACATCCTTGGCGGTATACATCCCCTATAGCTTTATGCTACAACAGTGATCTAATAACGAACATCTGTGTTTTGGTTATTCAGTTCTCACTCAACAATGACCACCTGGACTACTAATTAGCCTTTCGCAGTTGTCATCTTATCACTAACAGGTTAAGCTGCATATAACTGATACAGGTAGAACCCATTAATTCATTAACAAGCTCCATTTGCAAAAAGCTTGCCCATTTCTAATTCTGACTAACCTGTGAAAATTAAATGCAGCGTACTGCTTTTTAACAGACTGATTTAGTTTTCAATGTTCTTTAAATCTTGGGCTAGGTCCCTTCTTTTTACAGCTTTGGTTTGTTTTTGTTCCATGCTTTATTTTGTCTTGATTTTTATAAACTTCACTTTCATAGCTTGTGCATTAATCAGTTTTTTCCAAGTTTCAATCCATCCAAGTAGCTATACCCATAATATTAAATAGTTGCATGTTAAGTTTCCACTATTTCTGTATTTGGGAAGAACATGTACTCGGGACTATTTTTATGCACATTTCCTCACTCCCTGCGAAATATTAGTGTTTTATACTCTTGCCATTTCCAGATTTCCAAACGTCTGTTCTTCGTTTCCAGGATCTTTGCTCCCCGGTGTTTTTCTTAAAACTCGCACCGATTTCTCCTGCTACAGATTCTTGCAGCAGCAACATTACATCTGTAAACCTCCAAAAATGCACAAACTCCTAAGTTAGTAGCATTTATTCCTGTACAATGTAGCTGTAAGGTAGTATCTCATAATTTAATACATGTTGTATCACACAACCACTTCATTAGACCCGATTTTAAATAACACAGCTACTTCTGCGGCAAGAACTTGCAACAACCATCACTTTTTGCCTATAGTTTTTGATGTCTGACCTTGTAAAAGAAATGGCAAAGGTACCCTGCTGCTATATAACTCGCAACTAAACACTGAAGTCATTTCCCACGGTAATGACTCAACTGACTCAGCCCTTAACTTGCTACTTGTAAGAATTCCTTCTTTCAACAAAAGCTTTGTTCATCTCATAGTTACTTATCTACCTTCTCCAGCATCTCTACATAAATTCCAGCTACTCTTTTGTAACACTGTTACAACAGCTTCTAAATATAATAATCTTATAATGCTAGGCGACTTTAACCTAAACCTTTTAAGTACCTATGCTAATAACATCAGAGGAGCCTTTATTCAATAGATTAAAATCCCCTACCCATCCCAACCTGAAACTTAATCACCACTCTCCAACACAGATGACGAAGAGGAGGGGTAGTTCGTTAAGATGTTTTATTACATACAAACACATCAGGATGGATGGCATCATAAAATATAAACAAACTGATTAACAGACAGACCTTACAGACATACATGCTTACATCTCAACAGCTTACTACAAAATGGCAGTCAGGCTCACACATGTCCAGTATTTATATACTTGTGCAAGCCCTTAGATAGCTTCTTAAAGATATACATACACATTGATCTACACTCTTCCTCCATTTTGGTACACCCTTCATGTATTTAGTGATCACAGTACCATTTTTTCTTTCAAAATCCATGGCACAGCAGGTAAACATCCCCTTATACTCATCTCATTCAGATCCAAAACCTCAATAACATCCACAACGTAAAATACCAGTTATAGCCTGGCTCTGTAACACAGTGGGATGGAGCCCTGACTGTGATGCAATTGACCAGAATTCTATTAGCAGCCAGAGAACTGAAGGAGCCAGCAGGGAGGGAGAGGAGTGAGAAGTGTGACCTAATTTGTCTCTCCCTTTGTGAATGTGGGGGGGGGGGGGTTAGCACACTTGGGAGCATAGTCAATAAGTGCAACTGACCTGGTGGAGACTGGGAAACCACCTCTCATGGATGGGAGGAGCTGATTGACAAGAATCTCCTTGTAGAATTCAGGCAATGTCCTTTGCAGACAGACCATTACATGGTCCTTCTCTCACGCTACTCCAAATGTTTGCAGAGATGTTAGAATCACATACAAAAAGCCATGAGTTGTCCCATATGGTTATCTGAATAATGGGGTGGTGATAATGAGCAGAAAATGAGGACAAAGTGAAGCATCTCAAAAAATTCTACCTATCTGAATTAGACTTCTCCCTAATACCTACCATTTAAGAGCTACACAAAACAAATGAAAGGCTAACCCAAACCTACTTACAACTTCAAAACAAATTATTTCTATCAATTGCCAACTCTAGAAATCCAGCAAATCACAATGGCTAACAAAAAAGCTAAAACTCCTTCTTGGCTTCCTGTGTAAAGTTTGGCACAAATATAAACCTGAACTCAAGACTCTAGAAAACACTTTATGCAGCTTTATAATCTATCCAAACACATTAGAAGATATAAAGCTACTTATCTCACATCTAAGCAAAATTTCCTACTAGAACAACCAAAGCATTTCTGGAATGAAGTTACTACCAACCACTCTTCTTCTAACATACTGCAATGTGCACAGGGAAAACTCTCTTGCACTGACTTCCTAATAGAATTCACGAACCTTCCCAAATCTTACCTAAAACCCCTCAAACTCCACTGCCACCTCACTCTGCACCCCTTTATACTCTACACTTTTACTTCACACAGATAACCCCACTGCATTAGGCAACCTACTACCATGGTTAATATACCACTGTAGGGAGTTCATCATAGACCCTTGCCTACATATATACAGTCTCTGCATCATCCAAACCATAATGTTCAATATTTTAAAATCAGCTTTACTTGAACCTTTGCCTAAACAGCCCAAGCCTGAAAATGATTCACATTTATGGCTTGTCCTTCCAATTCCTGGAAAATATTTTTCCTCCTTTTTGCTTTATACTTTTTGCCCATCACAGTGCCCCCCCACACACACACACACACACATACACTGTCTGTTACTGGGTCTACTAGCTCCTCCTTCTACCCACTAGACTTTCTGGGACTCAGCGCCAGGGAAAGCATCAATCAATCTTAAGGGCTTTCCTAGGGATTCAACCCGGTGACTAAAAAAATCCCCCAGGCTTACAATGACCTTAACTTTGTTTTTCCACAACCCCTTCTGTACGTTCATCTCTACCACCTAAGGAGAACTCCCCACTTTGGACCTCACCTACCTTCAGAGTGTGCCTGTCAAACACCCTCCTACTGGCAAAAGGGGATGCCCATCCCTCCCTGCCAGTGCCTCAGAGGTCAGAGATGCTAATCAAACCCAGGTCATTTGGGCAATAGCTATGCCACTGTGCAGACTAACTCTGTAAAAATATTTCTGAAAATAATTAATACTTAGCTTTCATATTTCATTGTCAAATACAAACTTCTGGCAACTAAACAACATGGCTTCTGAGGAGGTCACAGCACTATGACTGCTAAACAGACTTTCAGTGATGAAATATCACTCAATATGGGTAAAGGTAACCTTCCTAGAGCTCTTTTTTTGTATCTGCCTAAACCCTTTGATCTACTGAACACCCCACAGTGTTAAGTTATATACATGAAACATGCATAAGCACTAATTTCTCCAAACATTTCCTTTACTACTTATCCAACAGGTCTTTCAAAGTTAAGACTGCCAGTGTCATACCATCTCATGTCACCCTACTAAGAGTTTCTTCTCAAGGTTCAACTCTTGCCACCGTTTCTCTTCTCAATCTTCAAAAACAAATGGGACTTCCAAGATGGCTGCACATTGAGTAACATCTTAATTCTAGCTCTCCCAGTGAGAAAACAGAAACTCAGCACAGAAGGCCAGCAGACTTGTGTTTATGGGTAAATTTCAGTAACTGGCTAGTAAGTGTACTGCCTGGATGCCAGAAAAAAAGAAATACAGATGACCAGTATTCAGGGACTGTCGAGATGTAGGTGCAAGATTCAAACTGCTGTACCCAGCTATCTTCAAAGTATTCTTCCCTGGAGGAACAAAATCATTTTTTGATGAAGTACATGCTAAGGAGGAAATATAAAAGCATATCCAACGAAAAGTAAGCTGTGAAACAAGAGGAGATTCTGCTTCCTGTTCTTCTGGTAATAAAGACCACAGACAGACTATACCTGTGAAACCTTATCCAGTGTTTCAATGGAAAATGTTGAAGAAAAGGAAGGGAACACGAGAGTTGACTATAAGAATTAAGTGTATGTTGGAAATAAAGCAAAGACAGAATTTGGGAGATGGAGATGAACATGAATAAATCCAGTAACTTAATGTGGCTTACAATGCAATAATTATATTTGTGAAATGTGAGGAGGGGGAAGTTAACTGTAAGTAAAGATTTTTTTCCTTGAATAGTATTATTTTTGTGGTGTGTGTAGTTTTCTTTACATGTTATAAAGTAAAGGTTTCTCAGTTTTTTAAATGTAATATGGACTGCAAACAGGTGCTGCTATTTTTTTTTCTTTCGCCCTCCTCCTCTCTTTCTTGTTCAGTTTTAAGAAATGTAGACACTGCAATGTAAAAGAAGAAGTCTGGTTAAAAAGCAAGGCAACAGAAAACTCAATGTGCTTTTTCTCATCCTTGCATAAGGGAGTGACTAGATTATGGACCTTAGATTGGTTTGGAAACAAGTTTTAAAACAGAGCAAGTAAATGAAAAAGAATATTGAATATTATTAGACTTTTCTCTGGCAAATACAGGTTTGCTTAGTAGCAATTTTGCAGCTGGTCTTCATGTTTCCATGGAAACAATCTAATAAAGAGAAACGGGCTGTTTGGTTCTCAAGTCTTCATGGAGACAATCTGATAAAGAGAAACTGGCTAAAATTTGGTGAAGAGTGATTGGCTGAGGGGAAAAAAGAAGAGAAATTGGCTAGGACATAATTGTAGATCACAACATGTGTACATACCTTTAAGAAGCATTTCCAGATGTAAGTACGTGCATATAAATAGTGAGCATGTGAAGGCAGCAGTGCCATTTTGACAGAACAGCCAGAGTGCTAACATGTAGGAGTGCTGTAGTCAGTCTGTTTATAAGTTTAAGTTAGAAGGCCTCATTTCTGATGTGTTTGTGTGTAATAAAGCTGCTTGAACTGAACCTACAAATGTTCATCTGGTTTTTCCTGACTAGATGAGTAGCATGATGTTAGAACCGGGATTAAGAGAATAACTTCTTCAAGCCATGAGGTGCAGAGTTGAAAATGAAGGCAGACTAAGCTGGTTGGGTGAAACAGAGCACAGACAAACAAAAATGGCCAGAAATGAACTTAAGGTAAGGAAAACTGCACAAATTATTTATTTAGCAAAGAAAATGAAACAACGCATTTATAAGACACACACAAAACGCATTATTAATCAAACAAGTAGCACAAAATGTATTATTATTCAAACGCAAGGCACAAACCGCACTATTAATTAAACAAAATGCTTGAACCTATGGTATTTGATAAAACTAGCACAGATATTCATACAGGGCTCAGAATTACCTTTGGTTTGCATAAAGAGCATGTTTAAAGTAAAACAAGCACAAGAAAAGTATAATGAGCATGATAAGAGGTTAAAAGGGTATAACGAGTACAATAAAAGGGCAAATTAAGCTTAAAGCGCAAGGTGACTGCATGTTTTTTTAGTAAAACACCATGTCTGGGCACAAATTACTATTTTGCATTGACTGAAGCCATTCAAAGCATAACTACAGTTGTTTGAAGAATCTCAGTGTGTGCAAAGTGTTTGCAGAGTGTGTGCTTTGTTGCAGTGCAATTTTTTCAGAGTGTTTGCTGTGTGCAAAATACAGTTATATTGTAAAGTGCAGTCAAAGTACAGCCATTTCAAAAAGTTTCTTGTGCTGTGTGCATTTATTCACAGAGTGCCACCATTTCAAAGTGTTTCTTACACTGTACAGAGATATTTCACAAAGTAAAGCCATTTTGAAAGGTTCTTGTGCTGTGCACAGTTTATTTGCAAAGTGCATTCATCTCAAAGTGGTTCTTACTCTGAGCTTCTTCCACTGTGTGCAGTTTATTCATAAAGTACAGTCACTTCAAAGTATTTCTTACACTCATAAGGAGTGGGTTCACAAAATATAGCGATTTCAAAGTGTTTTTGTGCTACGGAGACTTACTTGGCAAAGTGCAGTTATTTCAGAGAGTTTGCTGTGATATTGGGCATAATTACAAGTACTGGCATAAAGTTCTGGCATACATATATTTATATGTGTATGTTCATACATAATTTCAAGCACCTTCACTACTGTGTGTTGATATGGCAAAGGAATTTTGCAGACCAAGTCCACTTGAGTTTGACCATAACATAGCAGAGAACTGTAGAGTACCCGAGTAGGAATACAATATTTTCATACAAGCAGCTTTTTATGACAATGATGCACATACAAGGTCATTCATTTTGCGTAACTTAGCTGGACCAGAAGCTACTGAAAGAAAGCGTTCATTTGTGTATGCACCAGAAGTATATGCAGGAGAGGGGGTAAACCACCATATTGTGGTACTGGCTGAATCAAGGGAGGACCCTGTGTGCTTAAAATATAAATTTAGAGAAATGTGCAACCCCCAGGCAAATGTTACATCAGAGAGGCACTTATTTTATACAAGCAATCAAAAGCCAGGTGAAACCTTTACAGCTTGTATCACTGACTTGAAAAATAAGGCCAAAACATGTGTGGTGTTAATAGTGCTGCAGAGAGAAAGATTTTGCTTTGTGACAATGATTTGACATTAAGCAAAGCCACAGAGATTTGTCAAATCCATGATCTTACAGAAAGGTATCCAAATATGCTTGCAAGTGATAACAGCATGGTTTCAGCAACCTCTAGAGCAAAGGTAGACAGCATGCAACATGTGGCAAGCAGAAACAGGCCTAAGCACATGGCAGCAGCACCCCCTGCAGTTCTGGCAGGGAAAACCCATAGCATTTTAGCAAGTTCCAAGATTAGCTCAGTAAAAAGGGCATGCTCAGTACAGTATAAGAGTGAGTCAGCAAAACCCAGGTAAAGTTTCATTGTTAACTGTCATAATTGTGGTGCCAACCATGAGTCTAAAAGAGAGAAGTGCTTAGCATTTTGTCAGCAATGACACAAGTGTAAACAATGGAACCATTTTCAAAGGTTTTGTAAATCAAGCAAGTCTCATTCAGTTATTAAGAAAGGTCACTCAAAAAAGCAAGTTGATTATGTGGAAAGCTGCAACTCTACCTTCTATGTAGATGGTGTAACAGTGGTCAGTGAAAAGGTTAATGAAGTACACTTGCTGGCAAAGAATTAAGTATTTTGTACTGTCCTGATCAATGGTAAACCCACAGAGCTCAAAGTAAACACTTGTTCAAAGTGTAATGTAATGTCAGCGGAAACATTTGCTCGAGTGAGAGCTGGTGAGCAACTTCGTTTGGTCAATTATGCGAAGCTTGTTGGTTATAGAGGTGAAGAAATTCAAACCGAAGGCTCAGTAGTGCTTTCATGCTATTTGGCTGGGAACAGTTAAAGCTTGCAATTTTATGTAGCCCAAAGACTTGTGCAGTCATTATTAGATCTCAGACACGGTTTAAGAATGAAACTGCTTTCTTTTACCAAAGAAGTCTATCATGTAAGTACATGTCCCAGGTCCACCTTCAGTGATACTATTTTCTTAGAGCATGCTGATGTGTTCGACAACAAGCTAGGCAAACTTCCAGCTGTATACTTCATGAAAGTAGACCCAGAGGTCAGTCCAGTGGTCAGACCAGCAAGAACAGTTCCAATAGCTATGCAGGACAAAGTCAAGGTCAAGTTAGACAAAATGGTGCAGCAAGATGTGATTTGTCCAGTCACAGAATCAAGCAAGTGGGTATCTTCCATGGTAGCTGCTCATAAGAAAAATTCAGATGAACTCAGAATATGCACTGACCCAACAGACTTTTGAACAAGGCATTAAAAATACCTCATCATCTTATGTGTACAGTCAAGGAGATTGCTGCCCTTATGCCAAATTCCACTGTTTTTTTCTGTCTTTAATGCAAATAGTTCATTTGGCAAGTAATGCTTGAGTGAAAATTTTCACTGCTGAGTACATTCAGTACCCCATTTGGTAGATACAGACTCCTCATGATGCCTTTTAGAATAAATTCTGTCAGTGAAGTCCTTCAGCATGCAATGGAGCATTTTCTTTTCAGGCTACCCATATGCAATAATAGTTAATTTACTGGTTGGAGGTAATGGTGAAGCAGAGCATGACTGAAACCTCAGGAAAGTTCTGGACAGAGCAGGTGAAGTGATTTTAAAGCTCAATCCTCTGAAATGCAAATTCAGACTACTGGAAGTTACTTGTGTAAGTCATTTATTTATCAGTACAGGTTTGCGACCAGATCCTTCTCAACAAAAAGGCATTCTTGAGATGCCAGCTCCAGACAATGTCTAAGCCCTACAGGGTTTTCTTGGTATGATTAACTATTTGGGCAAACGTATCCCTGATTTTTGTGAGTTATCCGTGCCTTTAAGAGAGCTGACATGCAAAAATGTTGCCAGGTCACGGTTAGAACACCAGCAAAGAGCATTTGATAACCTCAAACAGCAAACTGATAACCCCCCTACATTAAGGTACTATGATGTACACAAACCAGTAGGTCTTTCCTGTCATGCTTCAAAGTTCGGTCTTGGTGCAGTTATTCTTCAGGAGGGCAGATCTGTTGCCTATATATACAGAACTCTTACCCAAACTGAGATGCAGTATGCTCAAACTAAGAAGGAACTTTTCCAGCAAGACTATAAAGAATGATGCACAAATTCCAAAAGTATAACTTCAAATTGGTCTATACAAAAGGTAAATTTCTTTATCTGGCTGACCTTATCCAAATCGCCCAGAAATACCACGTTACAGCTTGATGCAGAGAATTTTGACTTAGATGTCATGGAAGTGTGCAATTTTTCTACCATGAGACTTGATGAGCTAAGAGATCATACAAAGATTGATCCAATTTTGCAAAAGCTCAACCACTTCATCGATGGACGATGGCCGTCAAAGCAATCCTGTGTACCTCCAGAAGTGCAACCTTACTTTCCATACAGAGATGGTATCATTTTCAAAGGTCCAAAAGTTATTTTTCCTACTTCCTTACAACATGAATACATTCAGATTTTGCATCGTGGCCACCCAGGTTCCAATTCTACCAAAAGAAGGGAGAGACGACTAGTATTTTGGCCTTCTCTGTCAAAAAACATTGATAAACTGCTTTCTTCTTGTTCAGTGTGCAAAAGTACTAAACCACATTTGCAAAAAGAGCCACTTCAACTAAGCCAAATTCCTGAAATACCTTGGTCAACAGTAGCCACTGACATGAGTGGAATAATCAGCATTACTTAGTGCTGGTAGACTCTTATTCGAACTGGTTTAAGATTGATTTGCTACCTAACCTAACGTCCAGTGCTGTTATTACTAAGATGAAACATTATTTCTCAGTCCATGGTAGTTCACACAGTTATTTCTGACAATGGTTCTCAGTTTACCAGTTAATTGTTTCAGAGATTTGCAAAAGAGTGGGACTTTATTCATGTTATTAGTAGTCCTGAATACCCACAGAAAAAAGGCCTTGCTGAACGTACAGAGGGCAACGCAATTACTACAGAGGTCAAAGTGTGACAATACCAATATCTTCTTGAATTTACTTAATCTCAGAAGTATACCCCGTGAACCTACTTGGCTCGCCTGCTCAGAGACTTCTATCTAGGCAAACCAGAACAACCTTGCCTATTAGTACTAGTTTGTTGGTGCCTAATGCTAAAAAACAACAGAGCAATCAAAGCCCAACTTTTTTTTAAAAAGCATCCTTCTCAGAAGTCCAGCTATGATAAAATGAGCAGATTTCTTTCCATTAAAAGAAGTAGAGACAGTAAGGATGCAAATGGTGAAAGGCTTTGATTGAACCGGTCAAGTGACAGGTATATGTACCGAGCTGAGATTCTACTTAGTGGAATCTGAGGGTATAGAATACAGGAGAAACCGCAGACATCTTCCTGTATCAGAAACAATATTGCAACATTGTACCTGTGATACAGACTCTAGATCTCACAGCAACCTTGACAATGTTCTTACTGAAGAACATGTTGCAGTATTCATTCACATTCCTGATTATGTCCCCAAAGCTGAATATTCCTTGAAGACAGTCCCAGTTGCTAGATCCAATTCTTTTATGTTACACGATCAGGTTGTATTTCTAGACCTAGTGTAAAATACACATCAACTTGGACATGATTGTTTTATGTGCGTCTACTTTGTATGATTGCATGTCAAATAATTAGTTTTCTATAATTGCATGTCAAAAGATCATTTCTGTAAATTGCATGTCACTGAATATTGTCATTTCATATATGGATAATTTCTCAAAGAGGGAGAATATAGACCAAAGCGTGTGTATGTACCTTTAAGAAGCACTTCCAGATGTAAGCATGTGCATATAAACAGTGAGCACGTGCAGGCTGCAGTGCATTTTGAGAGAACAGCTAGAGTGTTAACATGTACGAGTGTGATAGTCAGACTGTTTATAAGTTTATTTAAATTTAAGTTGCAAAGCCTCATTTCTGATGTGTTTGTGTGTAATAAAGCTACTTGAACTGAACCCATGAATGTTCATCTCTTTTATCTTGACCAGACGAGTGATAATAATGTTCTCTGAAAGCATTCAGGGGTTTTCCCGGCTGGGACAGCTATAAAGCTAAGACAAAACCAATTAGCACTTGGTAGAAGCACAGGCTGCACCATGCATTTTAGCATGCACAACCTTTCTTTTAGGCTAACTCAAGTCTGTGAGGCTTTCAATAAAACAAAAATTTTGCAAGATGTAACATAGGCTCAAATTAATATAACAAGAAACAACTATATAAAAGTTCATCTTGCCACACAGTGTAAGCATGTAACACAAAAGCTGGTAATGCCAAAATTGATGGATATGGATCAATGTGGTTTTGTGGAGGGAAGGCAAACATTTGACAACTAAGAATATTGATGATTCAGAAGGAAGCAGAATGTAAGAAAATACCATTGTTGTTGGGTCTTGATGCAGAGAAAGCATTTGGCAGAGTAAGCTGGGACTTTATGAGCAGGGCAATGGAAGTATTTGCATTTCCTGAAAAAATTATAAGTTTGATTAGAAGGATATAGGAAGGACTGGAGGTGAAAATTAAAGTGGGTTGGGGTCCTTCCTGATAATTTCTACATGAGCAGAGGAACAAGGCAGGGATGTCCTATTTCCCCTTTGTTATTTGCATTATATTTAGAACCACTGGCAAAGAAAATAAGGGACTCAGAACTTCAAGGATATAATTGGTATGGTAGTCAAGGAAATCTGGTTTGCAGAAGATATTATTTTATACCTGATAAAACCAGAAATGTTGTTGTGATTTTCAGACAGTTTCAAATCCTTTTGGGATACAAAATTAATGAAGCTAAAAGAAAGGCAACAGCAGTAAATTATATACCCACACACAAATTGGTTCAGCAATATTCTTATTTATGGGGACATGCTACAATGAAGTATTTAGGATTATGGATTAAAAATTATTCTGGTGTGTAGCTAAGGATATGTGAGGAGAGACTAAACAAAAGATAATACAAAAACTGAGAAAATGGAAGCTTTGTTATATGGATATGGATAATAAGATACAAGCAGTCAAACTGATTTTACTTCCTTTAGTGTTATACACAGGTTAGGCATATTTTTATCGACCAGAGAAGTTGTGGATAGCAATTAATAAAGACCTAAAGGACTTTATCTGGGAGGGGACATCAGCAAGAGTCAAGTGGGATAAGATGACTCTTCCAGTAAAACAAGGCGGATTGGGATTACCCAATTTGATGGGGTATTTCAAGGCTACACAAGTAAGGCTTCTATACATAGCAGAAGCAGAAAATTATAATTCAAAGTGGAAAGGGATGATGTTGAAACAGGGGGAAGCTCAAGAAACAAGAAGAGACAGAGATTTTAGATGCAGGCCTTTAAGGAGAATCTCGAATTGCAATAGCCAGGACCCACCTCCTATCTGCTCTATTTTACGCATCCCCAATTCTAACTAATCTTTACAAAACTGACTATGTGAAGTTGTTCTATCTCGCCATTCATTCTTACTGATGGGTTCGGAGCCAATCCCTCGACTCCGAGTCAGCCTGCTACAAAGCTTGAGGATTTTAAGTAGCTCAAGGCCAAGTCCCTATCCCATGATGCACCTAGAGTTACCTCAGATCTAGTTTGCCGTTGCAACAGACTGGAGGTCCTCATTAGCTCAGGCCAGGAAAAACCTTATTATTATACTTCTAAAAAGTGTTGATATTTTCTTGATAAAATATCTAGAAATTACATAGCTAAGCTGTTATAGCTTTATCTGTAGTTTCCCTTTGCCTTGTTTGCCTTTTCATAGTTATACATTTGGCCTCGTCTTTTCTTAGGCCTTTTTCAATTTCTGACTGAAAGTTGTTTAATCAGTGACCTTCTGTCACCCTTTTTTCTTAAAGATAGTATTGTGCGATTAGTTAGTGACCTTTGTCACAACTTTATAGTTGTTAGAGTTAACTTAGTAGTGTATAGTTTAGTGATTTGTCACTAATTAATATTATCTGCTTAGATAATTAGTGTGTGTCTGATTGTTAGCCTTAGTTCAAGGGCTTGTGTGCTTATATTTAGCCTGTTTTTTATTAGAAGGCTTGTTCATATATTGAATTGTAGTTAGCCTTAGTTTAAAGGGCTTGTGTGTGTGTTTATATTTAGCCTGTTTTTTATTAGAAGTCTATTTCATATTTCTTGGTGTTGGGTGTGTCCATTTTTTCTGTCGTGGCTGATGACAAGGACAAACACCCTAAGTCAGGGTTTAAAAAAATGCCCTAAATGTGTGCAGAAGATGTCTGTCACTGACAACCATGTCAACTGTGTTTACTGCTTAGGTGTTTTAGACATGCAAGAAACATGATCCATATGCCATTCCTTTTCTTCTCGGGTTCTCCAAGAGAGAAAGAGGAAACATATTGACAGGGGCTTTGTTGAAATCTTCTTTCCAGGAGGCTTTGAGTGATCAGGATGGACCTAGTAGGTCCTCAGTCTTCCAAGACTTCTTTGGAATCTAAAGAATCAAAAATATCAAAAAAGTCTGACACATCGGTACCACAGGTTTCGGAGCCAACTGTCTTTTCTTTTTTGAACTGGAGAAATTCCAAAATCTCCTCTACTTCAGTCGGTACCATCGATCCATTCATCTCAGTATTCTGTTAGCCTTTCAGATTTGGATGTGGATCGTGTGGTGCAGAAGCTTTTACAGGCACCGGCCTTTTCAAATTTATCGGCTCCGACCCAAGCGTCTTCGGAGCTGAAGACCATTATCCCTCCTAAAACTCTTCCTCCTCCAAGCCATACCGGTCCCTCGGAGTTAGAGGAGTCAGACTTGTTGATTGTGCAGCCTTCAGAGCCGATGCCTGCTCCAGTGTATTCGGGCAGACGCTCTCTACTCGGGTCCAGGGAGGATAGTTGAACTGGCTTGCTGGTTCCGACTCTACCTCTTGGGGCTTTCGGCTCGGATGAGCTCAGCTCCTACCTTGGGCTCCGAGCCTGCTGTCCCGGTGCCAGGGGTATCGCCGGTTTCCTCTGATCCGTTGGTCCCCTCACATCGGAGCAGGGGTGCCTTCGAAGCCATGAGGAGAGTTACGTCTCCTAAGACATCCTCAACTTCAGGTCCGGCTTCTTCATCCCCTAAAGCGCCTATGCCTGCTTCTGATTCACAGATCATGGCAAAGTGCAGAGCCTCAGGAAGCCCCATTGGGTGGCCCATGCTCTTCCAAGACCTCACCAGAAGCTCCCACTGATGAGGTTCCCAGGAAGACAGTTTGTAGGAAGAAACATCTACACTCCCCTCAAGAGTCCCTAACATCTGATACTGACTTGGATGAATCAGCAGGGTCTCCATGGTCCTCCTCTGAGGATATCTCATTTGCAGAGATATTTGAAATCGTTAGGCAGAGGGGTGACTGGCAGTCCACAAACCCTATTGAGGATGAGTTGGTCCTCCTGAAGGCTTTCGAGTCACAGCCTTCCACCTCTTGGGTGTCTCCGCCCTTCGATGAGCTTATGCAGCTGGTCTCATGAAGGGCGTGGGAGTCTCTGGACTCCATGGTGCCTGTCCCCAGAAGACCTAATAAGTTCATATCTGCCTCCCAAGATAATCCTTCTTGACGAAAGGTGTGCCAGTTGATGCCGTGGTGGCGGTAGCCACCAAAAAGGAAATGTCAAAAACTTCCTTTTCTATCCATCCTCCTAACAGAGACTCCAGGGACATGGATAGATATGGAAAGTGCATGTTTAGTTCAGCAACTTTTGCACTCCACTTAACTATTTAACCTATTTCACGAGACTACAGAGAGATCTACTTAAAGAGCTGCGAGATACTCTTCAGGGTACAGTAGCTGCAGGAGCTACACACAAAGTTGCCTCCCAGCTTGCTACCCTCAACTCCATTGTTAACTCGTCCATGCGCCTCATTTCATATCTTGCTGGTGGAATGAGCAGTGCAGCAGGTACAGGAGTTGCTCTTAGGAGACACTCTTGCTTGTGTTCCTTCGCAGAGCCCTTCAAGTCATCCTTTGTGAATACCCCTTTTGATGGCTCATCCCTTTTCAGGTCCAAAGTTAAGGAAACTTTAACCAGGTGTGAGCAGGAGGGAAGGACTTTGTCTGCTGGAGTCCGTTTTTCCACCCCTACCAGACTCTACCCCATGCGTCAAAGGGGAGGGAAAATGTGGTTCCAAAAAGCCCAAGGAGCCTTTCAGGACACATGTGGTGAACTCCCCTCCAGGTGAAGAGGAGGGGGAAATAATAAGGTGGCAGGGGGGGGGGTCAGCAAAACCAGGGTGACAGAGATCACTTCTTTGGGAAGCCCTACCAGCGTTCCTGAAAGGAGGCCCGATGTCCTGCTCTGGAGGCAGCGGGGGTCGCTTATCTTTATACCCAGATACCTGGCTCAAAATAACAAACGACAACTGGGTACAAAGTATAATTTCCAGAGGATACTTCATTCCATTCGCCATACCCCCTCCACCGACAAGAAAAATCCTGGATGTTCCACCCAGTTACAGGGATCAAGCAACAGTAGCGGTCCAAACATTGCTAAGAAAAAGTGTCATCCAACCAGTCCCAGCAGACCAGACAGGATCCGGAACTTACTCAAGGATCTTTTTAGTTCCAAAAAAGACTGGGGACTGGAGACCTATATTGGACTTCAGCAGACTAAACAAATATGTCAAGAAAGAGAAGTTTCGGAAGGTCACGCTTCAGTCGATTCTTTCCTTCTTGGGGAAAGACAATCAGATGTGCTCGGATGCGTACTACCACATAAAAACAACCAGGCCATCCAGGGATCATCTGCGCTTCTGGCTCGGAGCCAATCATTACCAGTTTTGAGCCCTACCCTTTGGTCTCACTACAGCCCCCAGAGTGTTCACCAAATGCATGGCAGTGGTCACGGCTCACCTGAGATGTTTAGGATTCCAGGTGTTTCCATACGTAGACTATTGGCTCCTCACCGCCACCACCAGGCATCAACTAATTCAAACCAGGGAATCCACTTTGTTACTCTGCAGCCAGCTGGGCATTACAATAAATTCAGAAAAATCTGTCTTGTCACCATCGCAACATATCGGCTTTATCGGGGCAGAACTGGACACCACCATGCTAAGACTTCCAGTAGAAAGAGTCTTACTACTTCGTCAGCAGGTCTGCATTCTAATATCCAAAACAAGGCTCCAGCATCAGAAGTTCTAAAGTTGTTAGGTATGATGGCAGCAATTCTGGCTATACCACTGGGTCATATGCACATGTAGATACTGCAATGGCTGTTGTTCACTCAATGGTCTTACCAAAGGCTCCCCATGTCTCACCAGATAATGATCACAAACTCCTGCAAAAAGGATCTTCAGTGGTGTTTGACCTCACTTCATGTCACAACAGGACGTCCATTTGTTTTACCCCCTCCAGTGGCCACAGTGATCATGGACACTTCCCTGACAGGGTGGGGGCATTTTCAGGGAACAACAGCCCAAGGCACATGGACCGATCAAGAGACACATCTGCATATCAATGTCTTAGAGATGAGAGCAATACTTCTGGCATTGCAGTACTTCCAGGACTCTCTTCCTCTGGGTAAGATTGCGATTCAGACAGACAACATGTCAGTGGTCTGGTACTTGAACAAATGAGGAACCAGATCATACCCCCTTTGTTGCGAGGCCCTAAGAGTATAGCAGTGGGCTATATCCACCCAGCCCTTTCTGTTAGCAATGCACATCTCGGGGAAATCCAATGTGATAGCAGACAAGCTGAGCAGAGCAATTTTGTTGCCACACGAGTGGTCCCTCAAGACAGAAATAGCAGACAGGATATTCCGCAGGTGGGGCCAGCCTTGCTGCGACCTTTTTGCCAGTCACATGAGCATGAAATGCAGAAGTTACTTTGCCCTGATTCCCCCCCCAGGAGAAGCCCCAAGGGACACACTCATTCATGATTGGTGCCAGAGTCTCCTCTATGCATTCCCACCAATCACGCTGATACCCAAGGTATTACAAAAAGCAAAAGCCCTGGGAAGGACCATCATTCTAATAGCTCCTCATTGGCCTAATCAGATTTGGTTCCCCTTCCTTCGACTTCATCTTTTGGAAGACCCCTGGATTCTGGACCCAGTTCCCGATCCTTTGACACACTCGGGGGAACTTCATCCCTCTCTGCAGTCCCTGAAGCTGACAGCTTGGCTGCTCCAATTCCCATCATAGCCAGGTTCCATAACTTTCTAATGAGACACAGCAAATCCTCTTATCCTCTCAAATTCTCTAGGAGGAAGTTATACCTCAGCAAATGGATAAAATTTTCTATATGGACCTCTAAAAACAATATTGATCCTTACCTAGCCCCTATGGCCTCTGTACTAGAATTCTTGACCATGATCTTCAATAAAGGAGCTGCAGCAGCAACAGTCTGTGTTCAACTTGCTGCCATTTCTAACTTTCATCTTGGATTCGAAGGATTGAATATTATGTCACACAAATTATCCAAAGCCTTTCTCAAAGAGACCTTTCATATTAGACCACCTGTGAAATCTCCCTATCCCCATGGAATCTAAATGTTATGCTTTCCTGTATTATTCTTCCTCCATTTGAACCAGCTTCCTCATGTGACCTCAAATTTTTGTCATGGAAAACTATCTTTTTAGTGGCTATTACTTCTGCCTGCGGAGTGTCAGAGCTTCAGGGCTTGTCCATTTAAACCTCCTTACTTGATCTTCCATGCTGACAGAGTCTCACTTCGAACAAACCCCTCTTTTTTGCCCAAGGTTTGCACTAAAACGAATCTTAACCAAATTTTTGATTTGCCAGTTTTCTTCCCCAATCATTCCAACAATCTAGAATACATGTTGCACAAACGTGATGTTGACAGACAGCTCAGATTTTATTTGGATAGAACAAAAGATTTCAGGAAATCAGATCAGCTTTTTGTTTCCTATTCAGACTCCAGGAAAGGTATGCCCAGTGGCTAAAACAACTCTGTCTAAATGGTTATCTGATTGTATCACCTTTGCTTATTCAGCTGCCAATATGCCCTTACAGCATAAAATTAAAGCTCACTCAACCAGAGCAGTTTCTACATCTTCTGCCAGACTTCCTATTTGATAATATTTGTGCAGCAGCCACTTGGTCGAAACCTCATACCTTTATCACTCATTACAAAGTTGATAGGGCCTCCTTTGGATCCACGGTCCTGAAAAATATTCTCCCGTGAGCCACCCGAGGTAGATGGTGCTTGGGACGCTACCCATCAGTAAGAATGAACGGCGAGATAGAACAATTTCACATAAAGAAGTTATGTACTTACCATAACATTCCATGTGAGTTGTTCATCTCGCCTTCATTCTTACGTCCCTCCCTCCTACCCTCTACTGGGTTTTCAGAAGACCGAGATGCTAGATCCTTTCTGGTCACTCAATCCTTCTATGCTTTCTCTTATGGAGTTACAGAATGACATATGGTATTATATCCAGCAAACAAATCCTCGAGCTTTGTAGTAGGCCGACACGGAGCCGAGGGATCAGCTCCGAACCCATCAGTAAGAATGAAGGTGAGATGAACAACTCACATGGAACGTTATTTTATTTATTTATTTATTTATTATTTATTTATTTAAATTTGTTGACTGGGAGTGTACATAACTTCTTTTTAATAAACTTTCCATCTGTTACAACAAAATTGCTAGATTCGCTACCATTGCCAAATCACGATCCCACCACTGCCTTTCCCTACAAGCCTTGCATTGGCTTGAATTGCTGAACCTATTAAGGTACCATCAACTCAGCCTAGCTCATCTAATTCTGTACTATCCTGAGAAAAACCCCGATCTGACTGGCATGCTGAACTTCTACAATTCAAATAGGCAACTTCGGTCCTCCAACAAAGCCTTAATTGAAACCTTCACATGCAAAAAACCACTTAGGGGAATCACTATTTGCCCATAAAATAGCAAAAATATGGAACAGCCTTCGCTCTGACCTCAGACTACAAAACTCCACACCCTCCTTCAAAAGTCTACTTAAAACATACCTCTTCACCAACCATCTATGCCACTGTAATTGACCCCCTAAAGCCTCGTCCACTCACTATTTCTGTACCCAATCTGTCCTGGACAACACAAACACCACCATCTAACTATACCTATCTATGTGTGAGCAATAACCTATATATGAGTGTGTGTGTATATATGTATGCATGTGTGTGATTCTCATTTAGTTAGCACACACTCATTTCTGTTGTAAGTCCTGATTCTTTTCCAGCAACTCCTCAATGGCAGCTGCATGAGAATTCATTGCATCCAACATAGCTGAATGCTTTACCTTAGGTCTGGCAATATAAAAAAAATCAAGTTTAACACTTACTTTACGAATCTCTCTTTCAAAGGCTGTCATTAATTTATCCCAAGAAGCTGCTTGCCTATAATTGTTCTTACTGTCTAAAAAGAAGTTATGTACTCAATAACGTTCTATGTGAGTTGTTTATCTCGCCTTTATTTTCACTGATGGGTTCGGAGTCGATCCGCGGCTCCGACACGGCCTATAGCAAAGCTCAAGGTTTGCCAGTAGCTCGAGACCAAGCTCCTTATCCCATGATACACTGTTGGAATTACCTCAGATCTTGTTTGCTGCATGTATATATACCCCTGTAAGGTGAGCACTCCCCAAGAAGGAAGAAGAAGTATTGAACAACCAGGATGATACTAGCCATTAGGTCAACTGTCAGCCAGGAGGGGGATGGAGGGAGGGACGTGAGAATAAAGGCGAGATAAACAACTCACATGGAACGTTATGGTCAGTACATAACTTCTTTATGTGAAGTTGTTAAATCTCGCCGTTTATTCTCACTGATTGGTAGCGTCCCTAGCACCAGGAATCCTGGGTGGCTCAGGGGAGTACATTTTTCAGGACCGTGAAACCAAAAGACCTGTCCCTGGAAGCCTTATCTACTTTTTAATGAGTGATAAAGGTATGAGGCTTAGACCAAGTGGCTACAGCACAAATGTTGTCAAGGGGCAATTTAGCTTGAAAAGCAGAAGACGTAGAAATGGCTCTGGTTGAATGAGCCTTTGCTTTGTGTGGCAAAGGTATGTAAGCATTTGCATGAATAAATGAGATACAATCCGATAACCATTTTGAAGGGGTTGTCTTAGCCATTGGTCTACCTTTTTTGGCCTCCAAAAAGGATATGATGAGTTGATCTGATTTCCTAATATCCTTCGTTCTATCAAGATAAAATCTGAGCTGTCTATGTACGTCAAGTTTGTGCAGCATGTATTCCAATTTGTTGGAATGATTAGGAGAAAAGACTGGCAACTTAATGACCTGATTGATATTGGACTCAGAACAGACTTTAGGCAAAAAGGAGGGGTTTGTTCTGAGAGATACTCTATCAGCATAGAAAATCATGTAAGGAGGTCTGAAAGATAATGCTTGAAGTTCTGACGCTCTGCGGACAGAAGTAATGTCCACTACAAAAATAGTTTTCCAGGACAAAAATTTGAGATCACAAGATGATGCTGGTTCGAAGGGGGGAAGAATTATTTGAGACAGCATAAAATTCAAATTCCAGGGAGAATAAGGGATTTTGACATAAGGTCTCATGTGAAAAACACCTTTAAGAAAAACCTTCGATAACTTATGGGCCATAACATTTAACCCATCGAATCCAAGGTGGAATTTTGATATGGCGGCTAACTGAAACCAAACTGAGGCAGCTGCTGCTCCTTCCTTAAAAATCATTGTAAAAAAAACTCTAAAATGGACGACAGAGGAGCTCGGAAAGGGTACATTTTTTGTATACTGGCCAAACTGAGAACTTTTTTCCACTTACTGCAATATAGTTTTCTGGTGGATGGCTTATAAGAAGACAATAGAATTTGTCCTGTGTCATCTGAGAGTGAATGAAGCCTGGCTATCTGGGGAAGTGGATCAGCCAAGCAGTCTTCTTTAGAGACTACAATGAAGGATGGAGGTCCCCTGATGGGTGTGTCAGGAGGTCTGGAACGGGGTCCAGGATTCATGGATCCCCCAGCAGATGGTGAAGGAAAGGGAACCAAATCTGTCGAGGCCAATGGGGGGCTATGAGCATAACAGTCCTTCTCAGCGATTTTGCTTTCTGTAAAAACCTGGCTATCAATGGAATAGGTGGGAATGCATATAGGAGACCCAGAGGCCAATCGTGTACAAGTGCGTCTCTCGGGGGATGTCCTGGAGGTGGTATCAGGGCAAAGTAGCTTCTGCATTTGGTATTGATGTGACTGGCAAAGAGGTCGCAGCCAGGCTGGTCCCATTTGTGGAAAATCAAGTCTGCAACGTGTTCGTTGAGAGACAGCTCGTGAGGCAACAGGATTGCCCTGCTCAGCTTGTCTGCTATCATGGTGGATTTCCCTGGGATGTGCATTGCTAACAGAAAACGCTGGGATGACACAGCCCACTGCCATACCCTGAGGGCTTCTCGACAAAGGGGGTAAGACTTGGTTCCGCCCTGTTTGTTCAAGTACCAGACCACTGACATGTTGTCTGTCTGAATTGCAATTGTCCATAGAGGAAGAGAGTCCTGGAAGTACTGCAATGCCAGAAGTGCTGCTCTCAACTCCAGAACATTGATATGCAGATGTGACTATCTGTCCATGTGCCTTGGGCAGTCTTTCCCTGAAAATGCCCCACCCCATCCTATCAGGGAATCGTCCGTGGTCACAGTGGCTACTGGGGGAGAGCACAAAGGGTCTTCCTACTGTGACATGAAGAGACGTCAACCACCACCGAAGGTCTCTATTGCAAGAATTTGTGATGAGAATCATATGGTTCATTGGTAACTACTGGCAAGACCACGGAGCGAACAGGAGCCATTGAAGAATTCACATATGCATCCTTGCAAGTGGAATGGCTAGAATTGCTGCCGCCATCAAACCTAATACCTTCAAGACCTCTGCGGCTGTAGCTCTGTTCTTTGACACCAATGAGTTGATGTGTTGGCGAAGAGGTGAGACCCTTTAGACTGAAAGACGTAGAGTGGTGGTTGAGGTATCTAACTCTGCTCCTATAAAGATGGTATGCTGCGATGGTGACAAGACAGACTTTTCGAAGTTGACTGGGATACCCAAGTGGTGGAAGAGTGTCAGAGTAGATTGTGTTGCCTGAATCAATTGATGCCTGGTGGTAGCAGTGAGGAGCCAATCGTCTAGATATGGAAACACCTGGAATCCTAGACACCTCAGGTGAGCCGTGACCACTGCCATGCATTTGGTGAACACTCTGGGGGCTGTAGTGAGACCAAACGGCAGGGCTCGAAACTGGTAGTGATTGGCTCCCAGCCGGAAATGCAGATGATCTCTGGAGTGTCTGTCCATCTTTGTGTGGTAGTACACGTCCTTGAGATTGATGGAGCACATCCAATCGCATTTCCCTAGAAAGGGTAGAATGGCCTGAAGCGTGACCATTCGGAACTTCTCTTTTTTTACAAATTAGATGAGTCTGCTGAGGTCCAAGATAGGTCTCCAGCCCCTGTTTTCTTTGGAACCAAAAAGAATCTTGAGTAAGTTCCGAATCCTGTTTGGATGACTTTTTTTCTAGCAACCTGCGGACCTCTATGGTTGCATGTTCCCTGAGACTGGGTGGAACATCCAGGATTCTGTTTACAGGAGTAGGAGGGAAAGAGAACGGTATGAAATACCCTCTGGAAATGATGCTTTGTACCCAGGTATCGGACGTTATGTTTAGCCAGGCTTCTGGGTACAACGATAATCGACCCCTGACTGCCTCCACAGCCGGGTCTCCTTTCAGGAGCGCTGGTAGGGCTGACCAGAGAAATGGCCTCTGTCACCCTGCTGTGCGGACCTCCCCTGCTGCGCGGGTGGCAGTCTTCCATTATAACCCCCTCCTGTGCCTCTAGAGGGGATTTCTCCACGTGTGTCCTGAAAGGCTACCTGTGCTTTTCGGAACCACATTTTTACGCCCTTAGGACCCTTGGGATAGGGCCGCATAGGGGTAGAAAAATGGACTCCAACGGCAGATAGAGTCTTGCCTTCCTGCTCACACCTGGTTTAGAGTTTCCTTTACTTTGGGCCCAAACAGGGATGAGCCATCAAATGGGGTGTTGATAAAGGAAGACTTGAAAGGCTCCACAAAGGAACAGAGATGCATCCAGGCTTGTCTACGCAGAGCAATGCCTGAACTAGCGGCTCTACTCAAACCATCAGCTGCATGAGATATGAGGTGCATGGACGAGTTCGCAATCGAGATTAGGGTAGCGAGCTGTGTAATAACTTTGTCGGCAAACCCTGCAGCTACCGTACCCTGGAGAGTATCTCCTAGCTCTTTCAGGAGATCTCTTTGTAGTCTTGTAAAATGGGTTAAATAGTTCAGTGATCGAAGGGAAAAAGTCGCTGAACTAAACATGCGCTTCCCATATCTATCCATGATCCTAGAATCTCTGTTAGGAGGATGGATAGATGAGGACGTCT